>NW_025955229.1:0-54020 GCF_022376445.1 Fomitopsis serialis | reverse complement strand
TGTGGTTCTCCTTGCCTCATCCACTGGATGGCTGCCAGTCAGCGTCCGCGGGCTTGGGAACTGTCCGTTCCCTGCGTGGCCGTCCACCACGAGCAATGTCTTCCATCGCATTTGTCGATGGGCTAGGAGGGCATGGGGGCGAAGGCAGTTCGTTGGGCACGGCAGACGTCGCGGTCGCCGAGATAGTTGTAGAGATAGGTGCCGACGTTGACGTCACCTCAGGCAATGTCATAGATGAGGTAGACATAGCTGCCGCCGGGGTAGATGTAGTAGACGAAGTTGCCGCCGAAGTAGACATAGCAGCCGCCGAGGTAGACATTGTTGCTGCAGGTAGGGAGGCAACCAAAGCGGTCACGGCCAACGGCGTGAGCCCGGGCATCAAGGCATCTGCAGGCACCGAGCCGTTCTGTGTGTCGACAGCCAAGGGAGACGCCACGGAAGAGGTGGAGGTGGAGGATCATGCGGTGGGCTGCAGTGGTACACTGATCACATCAAAGTTAAAGGTGAGGGTGGGGCTTGAGCTGCTCACATATGTCAAGGGTGGGTCTGGTGGGAACACAAAGGGGACGGGTCTAAAGCATGATCAGGCAGCGGGATAGAAGTGAATCGGTACGGCGCATCCATGAGGTCCACACTCGTGGGTAGTGAATGCCCAGGAGGGCATGGGTTGAACTCCTGGAACACGTTGTTCTCGATGGGTGGTGCGTGCAGATAAAGCACAATATTCTCGGCCGAAAAAATGTTGTTGTCGTCGACCAAAGTGTTTGAGTCCATTGCGGGTATTGACATTGACGGAAGAAGAGGAGCGATGGGCATGAAGCCCTTGCCCCAGTTCTCGGCCCTCGTGGTTGATGGATCAAATGCGAGATTGACATCACCACTTGCATCACCTGAGAACAGCGCGAGCGCAGACACGTCCAGCTCCGGGAGTGCGGACATTGGTGAAGCCATGGCCGCCGCAACATCAACAGCAGGAGGAACAGCGTCAGCGGCAGGCGCCGTGATGTCGGCGACAGGAGAGACGATGTCGACGGGAAGCACCGGAGCATTGGCGGCAGGAGATGCGACTTCAGCAGGGGGTGGTACAACTTCACTAGCAGACTCAATCTCAGTGAGAGGGGCTGTGGCCGTCATCTCCACGCAGTCGGCAGGCAACACAGCATTTCGCGAGCCAGATAGTGCTCAACGTGCATGTTCAGTGGGAGCTAGAAAGTGTATCAGAAGATGCAGCGAAACAGATGGCTGACGACTCACAATACTTCGCTGCAAGGAACTTCCCAAAGGGCACCATGAGGACCTTCTCGAGGCCTGGGAAACAAGCAGCGAAGTCATGGCCGGCAGGAGTTGTACCGACATGAAAGCTAGATAAGTAAAAGGATCGGTGAACACATTCGCAACTGAGTCTGAAGATCTCACTCGAACGTCTGCAGCGCCCCACCCTCCTCCGGCGAGGGTCCTCCACCGTACACGCTGACACACATGCCTGTTGCAGCCGCAAAAATCTTGAGGAACACTACCAGCACCTGCGGCATCTTTTTGATTGCGCTACGAAGCAAAAACGTGTCAGCACCCCGGAGCGGAGGAGGATATGGGTAACGAACCCGTGGTATTCCTCCGGCATGCAATTGGCCAGCGAAGGCACTGGCGCCGGCACCGCCTTCTTGGTTGCTTCAATGATTGCCTTCTGTTCTTCAATGTAGCTTTGGACCTCGGCTAGAACCTCCGGCGACTCCAGCTTGAGGGCTGACGCGAGTTCGCAACGCAGGAGATTGATGTTTTGGCCTTTCAAACCGTCTGTGCTCTTCGTTTCACTGGTGAGCGATGGTTTCACCTTGGTTTTGTAGTAGAGCTTTGAATAGGCTTCTACGGGCTGGGGTGCGCGTTTCGCTGGAAGTGGTGCGGCCAGAAGGAGTGATGCTAGCGTCAGGGCCTTCGGTCTGTCGCGGCGCGCCGCATACACCCCGTTGTAGAGTTTGTCATGGATTTGCTGCAAAAAATGTGTCAGTAACATGACGCGATGGTAGCATAGTCACGTACCTTCTTGCGCTTCTGCAGGGCGACACCGTATTTGGCCATCTGCTCCTCAGTGAGGTCGTCTAGCACGACATCGGGCCCAAACATCTTCGTCAGCTCCAGCCATTTCTCAAAGAAGCGCTCTCTGTCTCCGTGAGGAACTCGCGACCTTGACAGCCTTCTGCGCAGCAAGAAAGCCCTCTCTGTGGTCTTGAAAAAATTGCAGTTGCTCCGGTGTCGCCCATGACTTTGGCGGCATGTCTGTCGCGTGAACATCTGTCAGTGATGGCACTGCGCACTGCACCCGGTGCACGTACCAGGTGACTGATCACAATATCTTGAAGGTTTGCCAGGTGGAAGGAGGAACTTCTCATGTACAAGAGATGGTGGTGAGTCAACATTTTTGCACGAGGTTGACGCCGGCTTTGACAGCGACTGTCCACGTCGAGTAAAGAAGCGGCCTTGCTTTCGTTATCAAGCATGCGGCCAATTAATTGCAGTGGGGAACGGCAAGCGCGGCCAGAGGAGGAAGTGAGGGAGGCGAGTAGACGGGCGAGGATCGAGATGGCGAAGGGACGTGGTCGTCGTGCCACATGATGCATGAACATTGAGATCAAGGGGAGCGCCCAAGGCGCGCACAGGATCATAAGGACCAAGGTGGGCACCTTCAACCCGACTCGATGCATATTCCCCCGTCTCCGACGACCATGACGACGCCAGTGGGCCCAGTGCCCATGGGTGCATTGTCGAAGACACCAGCGGCACCAGCGAGCCCTGTGCATCAGCGCAGACCGTCGGCGTCGGTTTCTCCTGAAGGTAAGTGCTGAGGTCACACCCCGGCTTATCTAATGGCAGACTTAGCACGGTCCCAGCGCCACGCGGCCATTCTTGAGGGCCTCCTGAGTGCGCCGCCTACGCCCCTCAACAACCTCGACGACCTCCGCATGGCTCTTCCTACTCTTCCGGTGTCTTCACCACATGCGGGTCACCCGGTTCTACGCACACACCATTCCCCTGTCGTGACTTGACCGATTTTCATCCTGCCTCTGCCTGCTCGGTATCCGCTTCCGGATGCTCCTCTTTGGACGACCGCCTCTTCGCCACGCCGGGCAAACGAACTGACCCGATTATTGATGAGTACTCGCCCCGAAAGGGCAAGTGGTACGTAGTTGTCGTGGGCACCAAAGTTGGTGTGTTCAGTCACTAGTAAGTTTGCGTGATTGCCCTCGTCTCAGCTGTCTGATGGCACTGCCCAGTGCGGAGGCGGCGAGATACGTGAATGGAGTTTCTGAGGCGGTCCATCTGTCCTTCAGAAGCTACGACGAGGCACGGGCTGCGTTCAAACGAGCCGAGGACAACGGTGATGTTAAGGTGCAGCCGGGCCCTGTCAGTGGAGGCCAGTCTCGCTTCAAGCCCTTGAAGGGCTGATTATCTACTGTACTTAGAGCTTCCACTCGCTGTCCTGCAGTCGTACCGTATCGTGTTGTATTGTCAATCAAAATGTAGCTGTCGGAGTCATGTGCATGATCCATCGAGGTTGAATTTAATGACAGCACGGGCCACGGCGTCTCTCACTCTCCCTCCTCTCAGTAACACCATGGGTCGACGTGCTAAGTACTACACGGATGCCGAGAGGAAAGCGGCGAGACGTGCAGCGAGAAGAAATATAATGAGACACCTACGTGAGTTGGTTCCATGACATCATATGCGATCTTGGCGGCTCATGGTGGACTCGTCAGCGGAAAGCAGTCGCACTCTTGGTGTCACTACAGAGCACACACCAAGAAGCAAGAATTCTTCTCCAGCCCTTTCCTGGGCTGGGACCCATCCACCCTACCACCGCGTCTCCTAGAGCTGGCTCGCGAGCCATTCAAGTCACTCGGAACGGTCGAAGAGTCATATACGAGCGACCTCGGCCTTCACAAATGGCCGTTTGAGTTCGTGGGCCCGGAGCGCGATGTACTGGAGGGGAATGATCACGACAGTGGGATATTGACTGCCGAGCGAGCAATGCGCATGCTCAATGGCAGGCAGTTGGAATTCATGGTCGAGGCGGGGTTTCAGCGGATGAAGCAGACGAAGGCTGTGGGCAGGAACTGGCCGGTCGACGTCATATCTGCGTTGGAGTGCGAAGTGAAGGAGAGGCTTACGGCTTGGGAGGCAATCACGCAGAGGAAAGGGCGGGAACATACAGTATATGGGAACATTGCTCGTGATGTGTACCTTCACTGGGGCGCGAAGCATATATGCGGTTTACTGAAGGAAGTGGAGGACATCTGCGCAGGCGTCACACGACTGGAAGAGCTAGAGGTCCAAGGAGGCTTAGCATGGCAGAGTATGAACATCGTCACGGACTGATTAGATAGACCATGTATTCCATGAGTGACAAGCTGTATGGCGAACACACTGTTGAGTCTGAGCCAATAAATCAAGCTTGAATGTGGACAGGACTTACGAAGTACTAGCCTGATAATGAGTATTGAGGATGGATGACACTCATCGCTACTTGGACGCAATGCAAGTAGCAATGCACCAACTCCGAGTCTCACCTCACTCTCGTGGCTTTACTACGCCTGTGTATCATACCTTCGAGGCGTGTACATAAGAATAGTATGTACAGGATGAGATCTATGCCTAGTAACAGTTCACCGATCTAGCTAAGCTAACGCACGTAGTGTTCGACACACATAGCTATGTTAGCATATGTCGCAGCCATGGGAGGGATCTTTAAATGGTGTCCGATTGGCTGAGCGACTGTGTTGCACATCGATCGGGGCCGCATCTGGTGGTGCTTGCCTCCCAATCTGGTACTGTGTTATCCCTCACGTGCCTCTCCCGCAGGTTTGCACGCCTCCGATGTGTTCATCTCGACTTTGAGGTGTCGTCTGTGACTCCGGCGACCTGTGCGCACTCTTCCATCAGCCTGAATGACGACGAACACCTCTCTGCGCTGTGTGCGCTTATGAGCCTCTCATGGGGTAACTGGTCAGTCTTCTCACTGCCATCGGGTCTGGGCCGGTTGATGAACAGATTAGCGGCGGCGGCGTCATTCGACACGTCGTCCTTGTAGCTATAGGCTTCACCATCGCCGACGGATTCACGCTGCTGTCTCGCGGCGGCGTGTCTCCGTGGTTCCCGAGGACCAGCAAAGTTGGCGAGCCTGGACTGGAACTCACCCTTAGGTACGTGTTTCTCCCACTCACCATTCTGCGATGTGAGGTTCTGTTGCGCGACACTCTGGCGCACTAGTTGAGCAGGGACAGCAAGGCCACGTTAACAGTTGCGCGGCCGCTGATCTAAGGTCTCGGGCTTCCTTAGCAGCTCGAGGACGCTCTGATCGACGCGGACGTGTATTCATCAGACATTGAACTGATGACTCCTTCAGGAGCACCATCTTTGCAGGATCCTCGCAACGTGCATGGTATAGTTCCGCCACGAGTGTTGGCCGGCCACTATTCAAGCGCAACCCCACTCAAATTGGACTCATCCTTCCCCTCTTTGGACAGAGAAGATAGTCTTGGGCAGCCCATTACCTTGAGCCATGTGGTGAGTAGCCCTTCTCGCAACTCCATGGAAGCCTCGCCCGAGATCGGTGTCATCTATGCCGACGCCGCAATATGCTCATTCTCGCTTGTTTTGACAGGTGTCTACTCATCTTTGCGAAGCCTCCCGTGTCGCTGTGTCACGGTCCGCTCCTGCCCCTGTTGCCCACCGTCATTCGCACTGTGTTGCCAGCATCATGTCTGGTGCACGGAAACGACGGCGCGTCGAATTCAAGTTCCATACGGTCGTTGAAGAGGAACCCGGTCACATGCAGGCTGCAACGGAGAAGGCGCGGCACACGGTGTTCGTGTCCGGCCCCCAGGGCCTCACCTCGCAGACGTCCTTCATCGACATACCATTAAGTCATGTGGCAGGCGACGCCCCTGATCTCAATCATACCGACGCAGACAAGGGGCATGTGTATGTCATCACGGAGGCAGACACAGTGGAGGCTCGTAGACGTTGATGAACCGCCAGTGTGAGTGCACTCCGCACGATAATACTCGATCATGACTAACCTTTGACTGTACAGGACCATCCATTGAAGGAGTGGAGTGCTAGGATTGACGAGTGGCTCCTCGAGCTGTTGCGGCTCGAAGGCCGCGTGGGCTTCACAGACTCGCGATGCCCGACATGCAACAACGGAATTGCAGAGTACCGCTGCGAAGACTGCGCTGATGTCCAGCTGTATTGTGCGGGCTGCACAGCTGGCACGCATATGTGTACGCCTCTTCACCGGATTAAGGTGAGCAGTTCCTGAGCGCGGTGACCTTTCATTATGACTGAAACCTTTGCCCAGTGCTGGGCCGAAACTCATTTCCAGCATGCGAACCTCAAGGACCTCGGCGTAACTATGCAGATGGGTCACCCGCCGGGCCGACGCTGCCCCAACCCCAAAACGGCCTTTGACGACGGCTTTGTTATCCTTGACGTCACCGGCATCCATCACGTTGCGCTCGAGTTTTGTAACTGTCATCAAAAGGTGCACCTGCCCACCCAACTCATGCAGGTGCGGCTGTTCCCCGCGACGGTCACAAATCCGAAGACCGCTGCCACGTTCTCGCTCATGGAGCTTTTCCATTTGTTGCGCACCCAGTCCAAAATCTCAGCCTATGAGTTCTACCAAACGCTCGCGCGACGGACGGAGAATATAGCACCGCGGGAACCAGCAGTGAGTGCCCATCAATCGTACACCGAACTGAAAAACTAATCACACCTCGCACAGGATCGTTACCCCGCGTTCCTGTGCATGTCGCGGGCTTGGAGTCACCTAAAGATGCTCAAGCGAGCAGGCCGTGGACATGACGTCTCCGGTGTCAGCGGAACCGCATGAGGCGAATGCGTGGTGGAATGCCCGGCATGCCCTCATCCAGGCAAGAATTTGCCCGATCATTGGCAGGATGCTCCCGAAGGGGAAAAGTAAGTGGTACCCTGTCACTCGTGCACCTCTAGAGCTGATAAGGATATCAGATGGCTTTATCGCCTGTTTGTCGGCCTTGATGCTAATTTCCGCCTTAAACACAAGAAGGTCTCCAGTGTGGCGGTCGACCCCGGCCTGAACAAGGGCTTCGCGTACTTCGTCGAGGACCAGGCTTACAAGGAATTCCTCAACACCTTCGACATGAAACTGCCGCCCGAGATGAACACATGCCACAACCACGACGCCGTGAAGCTCGCGAACATCAAGAAGATCCGCGAGACGGACGCAAGCGGAGTAGCTACCGTCGAGTGCATCAGACATGACATGAAACGACCAGCCTCCGTAGGCGACCTACAGTATGGCGAACGGTACGTAAAACGACACATACTACCTCGCTGCTCTCTAACACGTCCACAGCTATGTAAACATGGACTATATATACTTCTCTAGCCTCACACATCACTGCACCGTCGAGGTGGTAACATCCTACGACATCTTGTGCCAGTGGAGCCGCAATTTGCCCGTCCGCCGGGATGTCTATGGCCTCGAACTTGATCACATACAATGCAAGTACCTCTTCCTTGTGCCGAAGCATCACCTCAATGTGCACCGTCTCGCTTGCCAAATGGCGTACTCATTCAACTACACGAAGGGCGTGGGGCGCACCGACAGCGAGGTGGTCGAATGAGGCTGGGCTGCCGTGAACCCATTTGCAACATCTACCAAAGAAATGGGACCCGGCCATTGACGCGACGTGTTGGACGACGTGTTTGCAACCTACAACTGGGGGAAGGTCCGGAAGCTCAGTGCGTGCATTGTAGCCAATCATGTGTGGCGGCCCTAACAGTGTTCTGTTATAGGTCCGACACTTTGTAGGAGGCTGGAGGAGGCTCTTGAGCACATGTGCACCATGCACCTTGCGTTCGAGGAGTTCGGGGAGACCTTACCGCGCGAGAGCGTGCGCACATGGACGGAGTTAGTCGAAGCTTGGGAGGCTGACCCTACAACCTCTGTCAATCCTTTAGTGATGACGGAACCTGGTGCGTGACGCATGCATGTGCCTTTGTCTCTGCTGACATGAATCTAGTGGTGACCGTGGCGGCAGTGCACCTCCAGCTTGCTGAAGAGGAAGCAATGCACTTACAGGCAGGTCAGGACTTATCGTGTCACACGAGCATGTCGCTGAGTGTCATGCTCGCCGGACTTGATCTGGAGACCCAGCAGTAAGCCCACGTAGTGATTACACTCCCGGCCCATCCTCACGACTCCCCATTGCAGATGCCGCCTTCGTCGGGAATCTCAGGGACTCGGGGAACACAAGCAGCGTGCGACTTTCCAAGAGCGGCTCAACGGTCTCCGCCGCAGACTCGAAGCTTGGTTTAAAATACAGCACGCGTACATCCCCGGTGCCGAGTCCTTCCGTGAACGCCTAGCACGCGATGCGAACAAGGACCTCCCTGCATACGACATACTGTTCTCCTCCCCTCTGGGATCAGCTCAGGCCTGGAGGTCAGTGTTTTCTTGCAAGATGTTGAGTGGCGACTGCGCTACGCTCAAGCCCACAACACTCTCTCGGCCCTGCAGCGCAATCTGCACCTCAGAAGCCATCTATATTTGTTTAAAGATTGATTCGTTCGTGATCAACAGGTGAACACCCGCACGCGGTCGATTATCAGCACGACACAAGCCAAGGTCGACGAGAGTGCAGGGCAGTATGCCGTGCGCGTACGGCATTGGTCTCACTCTCGGCTACGCTTGGCAGAACAGGCTGGGAAGCCACACTCCAGGCCCTCGAGGATCAGCACATTTGCGGGCTAAGACTGGATGAAGGCAAGGAGACGGAGGGACACCGCACCTTGTCCTGGATTTGGCGCACTACGTCGCTTGTAGGGCCCGAGGACATCCTCGAGAACATTGATGATCTTAACCTGCAAGAAGGTATGTAGGTGTGATCTTTCCCACTGTAGTGGGGAGGCTAATTCACATATATAGCTTTGCGTGTGGAATGGTGCAAGTCCCGTGCAAGGGCGCATCGGTGGGAAGAAGAAGTTTATCTACTGGTTGAGGAGATGTGTCGGGTCCTGGCCTACCACAAGTGGGTGGCACAACAGTGGCTCGGCAGGCGTGACATCCGTCAAGAATTGCCAGCTGAAGTTCAGGAAGGCTTATCAGCATACACTAATTGCCAGGCCGAAGTCCGCATGACCCTGCGATCAGTATGTGCGCACATATGGCAGGAAGTAGGTATGTGGGTGACAAATGCTATGGAGCTGATTTACGGAGACGGAGTCCTGGCCGCCGACATGTCCCAGCCTGCGGTCGCTGTGCAACCAACAAGCATAAACATGTCGACGAGCACAAACAGCGTGACGATGAATGCAAATCACGCGTCAACAAATGCGTCGGATGCCGCGTCAACGAGCATGCCGGGCGCCGCGACGACGAACACATCGGGCGCCGTGTTGACGAACGCGTCGGGTGCCGTGTCGACAAGCATGTCGGGCGGCACGTTGACCAGCATGTCGGGCGGCACGTTGACCAGCACGATTGGTGTGTCAGTGAGCGCAATTGGTGCGTCAGCGAGCGTGAACCACCCATCAACAGGAGTCACCACTGCATGGCAAGTGCAGCTTCAAGCACTACGTGCTGCAAGTGAGCCTTTCGTCGGGGCGCACGAGGTACGGGAACCTGCAGGTGATGGGTGGGAGGACATGTGGGAGGACGAACCACGTGGGCCTACAGGTGATGGATGGGAAAGCGAAGGGTGGGACGGTGACGAGCAGGAGGAGGAGAGTGTAGCTTGAGGTGATCTTGTCTGCCTGTGGTGCTTAGTATATTGTCGATATTGTGCATGAATAACGGATTTTACATTTGCTGCATTCGGCCGAGCCTGATGATTTGTCGGGGCCCTCAACATACCACTTTGGGAGGGCCACCACTATATTATTCTCGTGCGAACCACATCAAGACATGGAGTACATAGTGATTGACCATCGTGGCGAACGAATTGCTAAGTGTATGTTGTGGAGCGCGACATGCAGCATGTATGTCATGATGCACGACATACATGCTGCTCATCTGTCGAATCTCGATACAAACTATCTAGGCACGACGGTGCCAAACAAAGCTCTATATGTGGCACTGTACCTAGCTCCAGAACACGTCAGATCTCGCTGATCACACATCGCAATTGTGTTTGCCCGATGGGTCCCAAATTGGGAGAGCACGCGATAGCACCTATTTTGGGTAGGGCCGCCGCCGTGAGCTCTCCCCGGCGCTGGCTGTCCCTAAAGGGCAGCTGCCCTTTCGGGTAGCGAGCGGAGCACCGGCTACGGTGACTACTGTGCCTTCATATATGAAGGCGCACAGTAGTCACCACGATTCATGTATGACCTGTTTGTGGTAGTCACCGGGTTTCATACATGACTCTGCCAGCTACTGGTGGCTTAGCACGATCTGTACTTACCATATTCGTCCAGTGTGTACGCATGTTTACATGCGGACACAATTCTGCTTCCGCGCTCTTCCCGATTAGGGGAGTTTGTCTTTTGCTTCCGTCTTCTACTTCCTACTTCCGCTCTACGAGTACTCGCTCCGCTTTTTCAATACAACCTCATCTCACACAGCTCGGCCAATCCATTGAGTGTACACTGCCGGACAAGCCCGGCAGTGTTCCACCCAGAGAAACTCCTTTTCAGCTTCTTTTGTCATGAGCGGAGTGAGCAGAGCGGTGTGGGTTGCCAGAGAAGGGAGAAAGCTGGAGATGTAGCGTACAAGCCCTAAGAATGCAAGTGCACATCGGAAGCGGAGCGAGGTGTTGGCCAGGAGAGGATTTTGTCGACTTTGGTACCGTCAGCTTCGATGCCGGTGCGAGAGATGTGGTGTCCGAGGAATGTGAGATCCGTGCAGAAGAGGTCAGTTTTCTTGGGAGAGCAGTAGAGTCAATGATTGCGGAGAGCCGTGAGGATGGTTTCAACACTTGCTGGGGAGAGGGCCATAGCTGGCAGTACGATCCCTTTTGTAGGAGATATGTCAATTTATGAACAACTTCATGCTGCCCGCATCAGAAGTCATGCTTGGCAAGACTGCTAGTATATTGTCTATGCATAGAGTACTGACATATCTTCCACATTTTGCACTTCAGAGTAGCCTGCTAATTTATTAGGTTGTTGTAATATGAGGATCACAGCTTGCAATCATGAGCAACAGACATTATGGATCTGTTTCTTACTTGGTAAATTGCCAAGTTGCTTATCAATATGATCTGAATACTAATGAGCAGTGTTACTGGTTTGTATTGATAGTAACATAGAGCAAATAGCTTGGGAATGTTGCAAAGAAGTAAGGAGATCCTCTAGATCAACTAGAACTCAAGGAAGGGGAATCTGGGGGGTTGACTACAGTAACCACTACTCAGTTGGGACTTGCTGTCAGTGCTGTTGTACAAGTATTAGCCCTTGATCTGAGAAATTCTGATACCAAAGGATGTATTACAGTAGATTGTTAACAGTACTTCCCCAAGTACAAACCAATCAACAGTGGAGGATGGAACCAATATACAGAGGAGAAGTATACCAGTAAGGAATTCTGAAAAAGGCCTGTCAAGAATTGATGTGTTATACAAGGAATACAACCAAAGAATGTGCAGTTTGCTCTCACCATAAGTGAACAGTTACCAAACACTGACCAGTAGTACAAAGCCATACTAAGGTATGTTACTGGATTGGAGCTCAGCTCCTGAGTCAATAGTAATGGGCTCATGTAGTACAATGTGAAGCAATGTATCACCATAGTAAGTGCCATCAAGACTGATAGAGTCATGGGCAGGATTGATCACTGATGGATTGAAGGTACACTGGCATAAGAGTACAGAAGCAAGTGGTAGATGAGATAAATGTTTGGACTTGCTCAGAGGGATGCTCCTTTTGTGCATTTATGCACAGCCTTTTAGCTACATAAAATACTTCATAGAATCCTACAAAATAGTAGAAGACTCAGTACACCACTTTCCAAGGCCATTCAAGATGCACAATAAGCTCACAGGCTCATTGTAAGGCAAGGGTAGATGTGCCAATAATTCTCACTGATCATCAAGGATGTGCTCTGTGATTCATGACACACCACTTGCATGTTGTCCTGAAACACTAGCACAGCCTTATGAACACTAGTCACTCATAGATTGCCTGCCAGCTGGGATAATATATCAATAGATAACATAGTCTGAGCTAATAGAACCCCAGTAATATCTTTCACAAGGGGTCTAAGGAGACCACTAGAAACATAGTAATAGTCCAGTCAGAACATACACCAATAGGTGCCACAAAGAATAACAATGTGGGAACAAAAGATCACTGAAATCTGGTCAGAAAGCATTGTGAACCCCAAATGAAGTCCATTAAAAGGATCTAGAATAAAGATAACAAAGCCCAGGAGTGATAACAATTCCTGCTGCCTACCCTATTCAAAGACCATATCTATGGAATTTCTTGTAGAAAAAGGGGTTTCAATGCCTTGTCCCTAACAACAGACTGCATACTAAGACTTGCATATGGGCCTTTCCTGGGTATTCTAGTAATGCCTACTATCAATGGTCATGCTCTCTGATCATAAGTCCAAGGATTTCTATATCTTCAGACATACTCCCAAGATAATCACCAGTGTCATTTTCTGGCTGACTGTTCATTATTTTGTGTGCACATACAATGTATGGTACTATATTTGGATTACACACTATATTTTTCATGTTGACATTCCTTGGGCATGGCAGATACCACCCAGGATCAACTGCCAAATGGTGTACTGGTAGGCACACTGCCACATATCAATGCTGTTCAAATATCACACATGTTCACACCTGGGTCTAAAGTGTTATATTTCCACTTTCCATATAACATGAAAGGACCCAACATGAGTAGCTGATATTTCATCATCACATGTAAAAGGAAACAGCTGCAGAAATGAGAGTACTCCCAAAGTCATATTGTTGACTAGAGATCCATAAAAGGACAGCCATATATTGGCTCAGAAGTCCATTGTAATATGGCCTCTTCACTGTTGCTTAGTAAGCAATGCAAGTCTGCATTATTTCCATGGCAACCATGACTTCTTCTGAGCCCAATCAGGAAGAAATCACAGCATACACTGCAATATGAGTGATAGTAGACATTGCACTAACAGACACCACTGTCAATACATTTTTTCCCATATGAACAAACCAAGAGCTGCCTATTCTATCTTCACATACCAAGGGCCATTGCATGAGAATAGGATGATGGTAGTGCATACAGACATTAGATATGCTCCAGGCAAAAATTATATGAGCAATTAACAACCAAGCATAGCACCATCATACTGTATAATTGGCACTGCTTCATATTGATACAATCAGTCAAAGACATGCTTATACTGGACTGGGACAATAGAGCTGCAGACATCAGGCTGTGAACTCTGCATTAGCACATCTGAGATGTACTGTCATGCATTGGCCTACAACAGTCAGCACAATATGATGTCATGGGATCATCTGATTTTATCTCATTTCCTACCATTTATCTAGCATTGCAGAGACCATCAAAGCATTTGATCACCTATGTGTGGTGTCCCTACTTTATGACATTGCTAGCCTATAGACTTTCTAGCAACAGTAGTAGATGCACAACACAACTTGTACAATGTCTTTCTATCACTTTCTAGGATCAGTACAGTGTCATAAAGCTCTGTGAACCCATAATATTGATAGCTATGCCATTCACATGTGAGACAGAGCCAATATTATGAACATACTCAGCATTAACTGTGGCCTTTGTGCCACAGGTGTTCACCATTTTCTGCATATGCCATTGCCTGCCAAAGGGTTTAGACATGAGCCAATCAATACTTATAGCAAGCAGTACAAGGTGAGTGGAATCATACAGAATATTCCCTTGTTTTATCCGCATTTTCTGAGCCCAGACACAGCAGATAACTCGGACTTTCCATTTTGAGAAGGTCAGGTACCACATATGGCAGGTTTCATTCAGGTCTCATATAGCCACACAATCCATAGGCAGTTGGCAAGCATCACAGGAAACACAAACAAAGTGAAAGAACCAGTGTGTACAGAGGAATATGTATTTTATTTTGCTTTGTGAATGGTGGGTGCCATGTTTATATGAATCCATGGGAAGGCATACTATGTACATCCTCTCTGACATTATATACATGACTGGCAATATTCCCAACTGTTTTTTGGGAGACCATAGCACAGCAAATACAGTGTCACTAATGAGCTTGGGCTTGCTTTCAAACTCAGCCCAATAGCCTGCCTTTGCAGGGCCTATTGAAGAGTTGAACTGAACAGAATAGCCTAGGATCCTGTCTGGAGCTGCCAGTCCCTGAGAATTCCAGGTGATAATGGTGCTTACAAGATGGACCAAGACTCATTGAAAGAGTGGCTTGTATCAGGCTATGCATGGAAAACTCAGCATTATTACATGTTTTCTGCCATATGGCCTCAACAGTCAACCCAATACAAATCCATAGTACTATCTAATTTGTCTCTGATTTTCCTGCTATTTATCCAGTAGAGGCCATGCATGGCTAACTTCCCAAATGGGCAGGGGACTAACCATATATGGCAGTTTTGTATGTTTGATATCCCCCACCTCACAGAATGCATACATGTGGAACTGTCTTGTACAAGCATCATACACACACCAACATTTGCTTATATCCCCAGTATCACTTGCCAAGGTCAGTACTCTGTGAAAAACAACAAGAACACCTAATCTGGGCACCCCTGTCAGTACTCAAGGGGCATTCCATGGAGAAGCAATATTTTAGGATTTTTCCGCATTTAATGGGGTTCCAGTAAGAGCTCAGTTAGTGTGGCTTGAAGCCATCAAAAAACTCGGCATGAAGAGCTGAGACTGAAAGATTACTTTAAAAGGGAACATTTGTCAGCATTTCAGTCAATGGGAGTGGGCTAGCTGGCCGTCCCACAGAATGACGTCACCGGGCTGGCCCGTCTGTGCGTGCTAACACCCGTCTTCCGCTTCGCTGTCAATGCCGTTGTCATTGGCCTGTCAGGCTGTCACTGCCCATCAGTGCCGCTGTTCACAGTGACTGTCACTATTGTGACCTCACTGATGCGCTCGCTGCGCATCACCATATGTACTACATCCCTACCTAATACTCACAATGTTTGTAAATGTATGTACAGAGCATTTAGTACATGGTTGCTAGTGTGGCTCGTCTATGAGTGGGGGTACAAATAAGCCAAAGTAGTAAGTAGTACTGTTACATGCTCTTGTACGGCGCCTATTGAACGGTACCTATAAAGTCTAATTCCACTTCTAGCAATGCCCCTTGTGGTTGATTGGTTAGCAGTGTTGTGCTGCTGTGTCCCGGTCGTGGGTTTAAATCCTAGTGTGCATACATACTTTGTCTACTTTTTTGTGTCTTTCCACTGTGTCCCGCCTAAGTCCCTTGGCGCTCGCAATTGCCTGTTTAGGGCAATGCTGTGTTCTGCACTTTGACACAGCCCGTGCGTCGGCCTTGCCAGTTCAATTGAGTACCCCTCAATGGTGTTTTTGCAAGGACATGCATCATTTATGCACAGGCTAAAGCTCTTATAACATACGGACTGAATAAGTAATGGTTTGTACCCTTAGTCACACAGTCACACACTGCTCACTGCTCAGTCACTATCCATTTTGAGTGACAGCAAGGCTGAGCAGTGTCCACCCTCCTCGCTGCCATATTGCTGCCATAATCTGTCAATCAAAATGTTCCCTGTCTCCTGTCAAACCTTATTTCAATGTCATTCTGTGGGATGGCCGACCATCCATGGGAGTGCTCCAAAATCCCTTTTGAGTGACCAGAGTCGTTGACAGGCCAGAATTCCGGCCTGTCGACGACTCCGCTTTGGCAATGGGCGCTTAGTAAGTGATGTAAGCAGTGTTGTTAGGGTCACCCATGACCCCATTGACCGTTGACCGGGGTCAAAGGCATGACCCCAGTCAGACCCAGGTCATGACCTCGTTGACCGCAGTCAGTCAATGTGTGATGACAGCAAACACGTGAGCTAGATTGCTAGATCGACGCAACACAACGCGCCCACACCCAGACTCAAAGCTACGAAAATCAGTAAAATATTGTTTCCATGGAGCGGATGCTAGATAAAATCCGTAGCTCTGTCTCGATAGTCACACATACTCTGCTAACTGTTTTTGTTGTCTCTGATTTGAAGTGAGCCTCAGCGATGAGCCTATCGTCGCTATTGACCGACAAGCTTAGTCATCAGAAGACAATTCACAGGATTGACCTTGACCGCGGTCAACATGACCTTGGTCAGACCCTGCTTGACCTTGGTCAGACCGCGGTCATGGGTCATAACAACACTGGATGTAAGTGCACACTGTTACTGCAGCAAAACTCACTTGTTTTAGGCTCAGAAAAGTGCATTAAAATCTGGTAATATTCCAGGAGATCTGTTGAACATGCCTGAGCATATTAACAAGTAGAGATGATTGCCCTATATGGTCATTCAGTGCTGGGACACTAACATATGCATGTTATGACAATATTTCTCCATTCATAGCACTGCTGTGTATGTTCCAGCGACATCAATGTGTTGGAAACTATGTACATGGCCATACAAGTCATATGTCATGTGTTTCGAATGCAACAGAACAAATTCATGCTCACAGTGTCACTTCTGTTTTTTATATTAGCATTTTGCTACTCATTCAACTGCTTCTCTCAATTAAACATGAAAGACACTCTGCATGAAGGTAAATTAGGTGAGCTTACTAGATATAAAACAATTGATCATAGTTCAGTCATTGTATCCCAGTCAAATGCCACCAAATCATGTCTACAGAGGTATGTGTGTTTCTCTGTTGTCTGGATTTTGGATATGGGCAAGTCACACTAGTTGTAGCCTCTGGGGGTGCTAAACTGGATTAATATCTTACATACAGCAGGTACTATGGCTGATTCCAATTGCACAGAATATTCCCTGGTTTTATCTGCATTTTCTGAGCCCAGAATGACCAGCTGCATGGAAATTACCATTTGGGGAAGGTTAGCTACCCTTTATGGCAGGTTTCAGATGTCATAAAGACATACAGAATCTATGGGCAGTCTACAGGCTTCAAAAGAGTCACTTTGAGGGTGAAAAGGGATGCATTCATGTGCACAGAGGCATTTGTGTGTTTTTTTATTGTGTGAATTGTGCCATAATCACTGAAGGTAATGGGCAAGTCACAGCAGCTATATACTCTATGACATTATACCTATCTTGTAGAATATTTGGGGGATTTTACGCATTTTATTGAGGTCACAGTGCAGGAGATACAGTGCCACTAATGAGCCTGTGGCTGGAATTCAAACTCAGCCCAAAACCTCGGCAGCCTGCCTGATTAGGGCAGAAAAGGGGCTGTAGCACCAATCAGAGCAGCTCGGCATCTCTCTCATGCCGTTCGGAGGTGCAACCGTGCCCAATTTCCGCACGGATGCACCTCCAAACGGCATGTGGGCGCTTCATTGGCGCTTAGTAAGCGATGTAAGTGCGGACTATTACTGTGCTTATATGGGCTTATTTAGACCCAGGAAAAAGCGGAAAAATCAGAGAATATTGGAGATGGACCAGGGAATGTGATTGAAGCTGTCTATGCCATAATTTTGACATCAGATAACATAGCATTCCCAATAACCTGGTAGGATTGTTGCTGTTACCTCAGTGAGTTTATTCATATAGGCCTGCTACACCACTCTAGGAGCTACTCATGTAGTGGACATCCCCATAAGATGATAGTGTAAGTACAGATGCATATATGTATACCTAGTCTGTGTCTATGTGCAACAGAAAGCCAGTGGCTGGATAATTACCATATGGAGTATGTGACCTTCCCAAAGAAGAATCCAACACAAACAGGGGCATGCAGGGCTCAGAAAAATGCAGAAAATCTATGAAATATAAAGACACATCAGATACAAGTGTATGATTGCTCTGAGCTGCAATGGTTGCTATCACATTGTATACAAAAGCCATACTATGGCAATAGATGCTCAGATTACCCATTGTAGTCCTTATTACCAATATTATAGAAGCTACTGAACAGCCCACAGTGTCCAAACCACACATATACATTACAGTGTACACATGAGTCATAAACAGGCACTTTAAATCTGCAAAGGCACATGTGCATTTTTTATTTTGCATTTCCTGGGTTAGCCAGCCACTGTATACACTAAATAGAATTTCTGTATACTCTCTGAATGAAGGGCTATCAGATGAGCATACTATGTGGACTATGATTTGTTACTAACTGTGACTACAAGTGGTCTCCAATGTGTGAGTGCTTGCAGCAGTGAGCTGCCAGGCTGCTAGTCACATGATATGTTCACCAGTTTCCTTATTGGGGGAACTGCTAAGGTGTTTCATGGGCCTCATATGCATAACAGAGCACTTAGCCACTGCATTTGTTTGTATCTGTTGGTCCAAGTTGCGTCGTCTGGGAGTCTGAAATTTCAGACTCAGATAAGCAACCCATACTAACAGTTACTTATCTCTGCTTATCGGGGTGGCTGCAAGTCACGTGCACTGTGGGAACAAACTGCCATTCCGGAGGAATCACTAAGGCGTTTCATGGTGGTCCATCATAAGAACGATACCTTCGTACCTCAGGGATCGTAATTTCCTGGCCTGCTGAGACCGCTGCAACAAACTCTGCCTCCGTCGTAGAGAGCGCCACAATGGTCTGAAGACGACTGGACCACGAAATCGCACCTGTACCCATTTCAACGACATATCCAGAGGTGGATCGACCGGTGTCAGGGCAGCCAGCGTGGTCAGCGTCGGTGTAGGAGGCAAAAATCTCGGAATCGGACGAAGGGGAGTAGGTGAGCTTGTAGTTGAGGGTGCCCTTGATGTATCAGAAGAGGTGCTTGACTGCTTTCCAGTGCGTCATGCCAGGGTTCTTTGTAAAACACACCAGGTTGCCCACAGTGTGTGCGATGTCTGGACGAGTTGCCTCAGCAAGGTAGAAAAGCGAACCCACAGCCCATCATATGGGATGTTCTGCATCTCCCTGACCTCGGACGACGTCTTGGGAGCCATGTCTGCCCTGAGACGAAGGCCAGGCTCCATCGGGGTGCCCACAGGGTTGCAGTTTGCGAAGCCATAGCGCTCCAGGACGTCGAGAGCGTACTGCTGCTGCAAAATTGAAAGTGAATGCTTCGCTCTATCGCGCTCAATCTTGACTCCTAGGAGCCAGGACATCGACCCAAGGTCCCTGAGCTTGAGGTGCGTACAAAGGTCGTCCTTGATGCGCTGAATCACGGTTTTCGACTTCGCTGCAATGGTCAAAGACAGGGATGATGATGCGCGGAGTATCTCGAAGGTAGACCCAGACACTGTGCTCACAGATCAGCCACGAAAATCCGAGTTCTATGAGTACCTCGTGCAGCTTCTCATGCCAGCATCATTCAGCCTGCTTCAGACTGTAGAGGGCCTTCAGAAGACGCCACACCCAATTCGGAGTTTTCTGCTCAAAGCCCTCTGGCTGCGGCATGTACACCTCCTCCTTCAGCTCGCCGTTTAGATAGGCTGAGGAGATGTACACAGACTCGAGCTCGAGGTCATCCAGGGCTGCAAGCACAAGAATGGCTCGAATCTACGCCCACTTCGGCGTAGGAACAAAGGTTTTGTTGTAGTTGAAGCCAGGACGCTGGGAGAAGCCTTTGGCGACGAGGCGGCCCTTGTACCGCTCAATTGAGCCGTCAGCATTGCGCTTGACGCGGGAAACCCACCGGGAACCAATGGCTTTGCGTCCGGGAGGCAGCTGAACAAGCTCAAAGGTCCCATTTTCAACGAGGGACTGGATTTCGTCCTGAGCAGTCTTGAGCGACTTCTCTTGCTCATCCTTTCGTCCTGAGCAGCCTTGAGCCACTTCTCTTGCTCGTCTTGGGGTCGCTTCATCGTGTCTGCAAAGGTCCTAGGTTTGCTGAAGCGCTCCTGGTCCGCCTTGAACGTATTCTGGGACACAGACTCAAACACAAAATCAAGGGCTTCGTCATAGGACAAGAAATCCTCGCTTTCAGCAGAGTACACGTGCTGAACGCCTGCAATCATTGCGTCCAGCAAGCAGCCAAAGGTGTCCTCATGTCCATCTCCACACAAGAAATCGAGTTTGTCGTCGCTGGAGGTAGGAGAGGGTAGATAAACAGGCTCAGGAAGCAGAGCAGGTGCAGCAGGTGGATTCAGTGGTGCTTCAATGAGAGGATCAGGTGACGGAGAGTTGCGCTGAGGTGTTTCGTCCCATTGGCCAGGCTTGGGCGTCGAGGCAGGCCTGTATCCATCATAGTTGTCAAGTCGCGGACATCCTGGGGCGCAGAGAGCGGATTTTGCGGTGGAGGTGCAGGAGGTGCAGGATCATCAGAGTGGTCTCCCCCCTGATCATGCAGCTCTGGCGCATCAGGGACGTCTCCAGCGGGTTCACCGTCGCCGTCAGTGGGTCCTGGGATGTCGACATCGTCGAAAGGGAGGGCGAAGACATTTATGAAGGGTGAATTTCCAGGGAAACAGTGTTTGTCAAAGACAGCATGCGACGAAATGATGAATTTCTTCGCAGCAGGGTCCCAGAATCGCCAGGCCTTGGTGCCCTCAGGATAGCCCACAAAAATGCACTTTCTCGTGTGCGGCTGCATCGCCTTGCGGTCCCTCTTTTGTACCAACACATAGGCAAAGCAGCCAAAAATGCGGAAGTGGGAGACATCTGGCTTGCGCCCATCACCTTTCCAGGCAGCCCTGGGCACAGCACCTCGCAGGGACGACGTAGGCATGCGGTTCCTCGTGTGGACGAAGGTAGAGACAGCATGGCTCCAAAACAACGGAGGGAGCTTCGACTGAGCAAGGAGGGCAGTTCCACCCACAGCAATTGTCCTATTAGCTTGCTCTGCAACGCAATTCTGGTGGGGTTCGTCTGGTTCAGTGTGCTGACACTGGATGCCATGCTGAGCGCGAAAATCGACGAACTGCTTGCCCATGTACTCCACACCCTTGTCATTGTGTGTAGCCTTCAGGACGAGGCCTAGGGCGTTTTCGGCGTACGCCTTGATCGCCTGGAACACAGAGAACACGTCGCTTTTGCACTTCAGGAACGCCACAACCCAAAACCTTGAAGAGTCGCAGATAAATGTCATCCAATAAATGTGCCCCTCCGGCGTAGGCGTCGGGAGAGGCCCTTGAGGTTGGTGTGGACGAGGGTGATGCAGACAAAGTTTCTGGACGCAAAACGAGGGATACAGTGTTGATGCAGCTTAACAGCTAGGCAAGGCTTGCAGATGGGATCAGGTGTACACTTTGAACGGATGGTGAGGCTGGAAACGAGCTCCTTCGAGTGCGCCATTCGGAGGTCGTCGAGATTGACGTGCGAGCAACACTGGTGCCAAAGCGCGAGGTCCAGATCGCAAGTCGTCGAAGCGGACAACGCAGTCTTCATTTGAGACACAGTCTGGCCTAGCAGGTAGCCGACGTTGTGCTCGTTAACTCGCGCCTCAAAGCGGAGTTCTCCCTCCTGGTAGAAAAACGTGTTCGCAGCCTGCAGCTCGACGACGTAGCCCTTCTCACGTGTGAGGTGAAAAACGGACAATAAATTGCTGGCAAGCGCAGGGACATGAAGGACGTCGTGCAGTACAACAGCTGGCGGTAAAACTCCATCCCTCTCCGCAGGTTGAAAGACCACAGACCCTAGTCCAGCCGAATAGACGATGTGCGAGTTGGCGAGGCGAATGGGGATGGAATGGGGAGAGTAGGAGCGAAACCAATGGCGGTGAGGCGTCATGTGTGCAGAAGCACCTGTGTCGGTGTTCCAGTTAGCTGCTGCAGGCGTAGAAAGCCAGGAGGCGCAATCCGAGGTGGATAGGAGGGCAGAGGCGCAACCAGCACTCACAGTGGCCGCTCCAGCGGACTCCTGGGATGCATCCTGCGCATCCTGGACGGTTTTTGATGCTTCATTCGCCTCCCTCATCTTGTCCTTCCCCTTTCCAGAGCGAAACTGCGTGCGCTGGGACACCTTCTCCTTCGCTTTGACACTAGCATCACATTTGGAGAAGCACTGCTCCTCGGAGTGGCCAGAGCGAGCACAGAAAGCACAGATGATGGCGGCAGCAACCTGGGAGAGGACAGGGATCGTCGATAACGCACCAGGCTGATTTTCTAGGGCGACAAATGTGTCCTGGAGCTTCTCAAGCGTGAGGGCGTCGTCCAGCAAGAGGGTCTGGCGAAGAGAGGCGAATTCAGCGGGCAGGGCGCGGATTAAAGCCATCAGAACGAGCTCATCGTCGAGTTTAGCGATGTCGAAGTCCTGGGGACGAAGGGCTTTCATATCGGACTTGAGCTGCGAAGCTCGCGTCGAAAGCGTCGACAGGGACTCGTCCTCGGCCTTGGAGAGGCTCAGGAGCGCGTTGTAGGTGTTAAAACACGTACCAGGTCGTTTCTGCATGTGCACAGACTCCAGCTTCAACCACATCGCCTCAGGGTCATCCCTAATCGCCTCCAGATGCGTCTGCTGCTCCCTCTCCACACACCCCCAGATCTCCCCAGCTGCCAGGTCCCTCCTGTTCTCGAAATCGCGCATATCTCGGTGTTCTGAGGCGTCCAGGGGCTGGGTAAACGAAGGCCTGGCTGGTCTCTGAGCCCTTCACAATGCGAAGAGCTGCAAGAGTGCGAAGTCTGGCCTCCATGTCAAGCCTCCATTGCTGGTAGTTGCGATTGGTGTCACCAGCTTGGGAAGGAAGCAGGGGACGGCGCCATGATGACGACTTGAAGGGCGACGTGCGGATGGATGGACCGAGCGAAGAACGGGGTAAAACGGCGGGCGCAGAGACGAGCAAGATATCGACCAAAGATCAAATAGGGGTGAAGACAGGGGCTTAAAAGCGCAGGAAGGCTGAGAGAGCGAAGGGGGACACCTTGGGAGGGCCACAGAGTGTTTGAATAGGCGGATATGGACGTCTGGAGGCCTTCAGAGCATGGGGCTCATAACCTGTTGACTGCAGTGCGCCTCAGAGCGATTCCAAAGGCCTAAGTCGAGCTCTGTAAAGTCTTTTTATTCAAGAAAGCGAAGATACACACCTAAGTCGAGCTCTTAAAGTCGTAGGGACTTAGAACTCGACGAGGCGGACTGTCTACGGTGTGCGTTACGTAAGGTGACCATAACTGTACAGTAGAAACAGCCACAAAGTCGAAATCAACGAAGCAGTGAAAAAACCGGATGAGTGCAGGGGTTCAAATCCCTGAAGATGCAAACATTATAGAAAATGGTAGACTGAAGGGAATGACGTGGAAAAGTACAGTATGCACAGTATAGTGATGGCGTCCATGTAGAATAAGAAAGAACACACCACTATGCGTTCCACGACTTGGACAGGGCAATGGAGCTCAGAATAATCCGCAGAAATGCGAAATAAATTCCGAGTTCAACACATCATGTGTTGTCTCAACACATACTTATCTAATCATTGTGTAGTGGTTCACGATTGTCCTCATGGAGCACTTCAAGAAGCTCTGCCATGTTATACGCCTCCACTACATGTTGATCCTTGCCTGTGGTGCCATTGTCAACAAGAATGAGTCTCTCGAGGCACTCAGGGAACAGCTGTTACTGTACAAGGTCCCCTTCATGTTGGGGTTCATGACTGCCACTCTGAATGTGCACCTCTGCTCTGATTTTGTCGGTCACTTTGCAACCCGCGTCATCATTGAGCTAGCTGTCCCAAAGTGGATACAATGTCCAAGATGCTAGGCATGTCCTTCACCCTTCATCGTCACAGCAGCATTGTCATGTTCCGCTATGAAAGCTTGATGAGCGATAGACGTGTGGATGTCGAGAAGTACGTCTGGCACCATCCCAAACTTGCACCTGCTGGCCATCCACTCCTGTACCAGTGCCCTATCTGCAAAGCTCTGTGCTATTTGGAGAGCAGGACGGGCCATAACAAGAGACATCTTGCAGGCTACCAGTGCATCAACAAGATGTGCACCTATCGGTGCCTCTGGGAGGTCTCATATGACCCAACGAAGCTGGATAAGGAGCATGGGAAGTGGTTCCGGGAATTGCATGAAGGTGAAGAGGTGGCTGATGATGAGGATGAGGATGAGGAGGATGTGTACTACCAATTGTAGGTGCTGGGGACTCAACTCCTCTTTGTTCTGTGGATTCAACTCCACACATATGATGTAATGTGATCTCGCCAACTATATGTAATGACCAGCAATGATGGATTGACAACTATTGTGTGACTTAAGACCCATTGTCCTCATCAATCCGCATGCGCTTCACTTCATCCCGTGTCTCCTCGACATCACTGTCATCATCATCATACCCAACAACTCGCTTGACCTTGCGGGTGGGAGATGTCTTCTGCAATGCCAGTTGAATATGTTCTTGATTCAATTGTTGGTATGTGCCGTTCAATACCACAATGTACATGAGTCACGTTCTCAATGCTGCGGTCAAGTACACAAATAGAACAAAGCTTGCATATCAGTTTGTACTTGTCTTTGCCCCGTGGTACAGTCACAAAGGATGACTGCACTTCAACCATCTGCCCAACACTGACTGAGGTCAGATGTGATGTCTTGAAGTGGTATTTGCTATGGGTATATGTGAGTTTATTGCACAGACAGATATATAACTAGGCTATGACTAGTATGACTTGTCCATAGTCAAAATTCAGACAACAGAGAAACACATATCTCTGTAGACAGGATTTGGGGGCATTTGACTGGGATACACTGACTGAGCTCCAACCAACTGTTATAGATATCATAAGCTCATCTCATAGCACTTCATTCATAGTGTCTATCATAGTTTCTTGAGAAATAGTGGTTGAATGAGTAGCAAAATGCTAATATAAAAACAGAAGTGACTCTGTGAATATGAATGTGTTCTGTTGCATCTAAAACTCATGATAGATGTCCTCTATGGCCAAGTGAATAGTTTCCAACACATTGATGTCTCTGCAACATGCACAGCAGTGCTACAAATGGAGAAATATTGTCATAGCAAGCATGTCTTGATGTCCCAGCACTAAATAACTATACAGGACAATCCTCTCTACTTGTGGATATGCTCCGAAATGCTCCACAGATCTCCTGGAATATTATCCGATTTTACTGCACTTTTCTGGGCCAAAAACAACTCAGAATTGCTGCAGTAAAGGGTGCACTTACATCGCTTACTAAGCGCTCAGTTAAGCGCCTGTTGCCGAAGCGGAGTCGTCAACACACCGGAATTTGGATAGTCGGCCGTCACACAAAGTGACATAGTTGACAGGTGATGGGAAGCACCGGTCCACTGCTATTCCGCTGATGAGGCAGGTACAGCATTGACAGAGATCCCCCCAAAGCTGCTGCTGACAGCTTCGTGAACCATGCGAATTGCAGAGGGTGTGGGAATCCTGTCAAAGGGGCGCACCGTGAGCCCAACATCACCGTAAATGGACAACGGGATATGGGCATGTCTACGTTGTTCCGCTGGGCAGTGTGCCATATGCGGCTGTTGCATTTTGGCAGCTCATGTGCTCCAGTTCATCCATGAGCAGTCCAATACTACTGTTTCCACTGACTGACTTCAATCTTAGGTTCTTCTGTGTTTGACTTTACTGGACGGAGCTGCCAACAAACCCAATGAAGTCAACAAAAGAGTAGGTCTGCTCAGAGCCGGAGGATCTGCGCTCCAAGGAGTTTGATGCAACCAACATGCAGGAAGGAGTAAGTTCCACTTGAGTTGTGGTTCCACTTGAGTTGTGGTTCCACTTGAGTTGTGCTTCTGTTGTTGTCGTGTCTTATATTGATCTTTCATTGCCTTTGTGAGCGGAAGACGAACACTTCTGTACGAGCTACAATGACCCGACATTCTTCGGGAATCCTTCTCACTCAAGGTAAGTCAGTAACAACCATCAGTCGCCGCATTTCTTGATGTCCGTCAGATGATCAGCATCCTTCTGTGTACTGTTGCAGCACATGCCTGCCTCCAAGCTGGCATCCGGAAGTGTCATAGGAAGCAGGCCAACTCAGCAAAGAACTATCCAGACTGGCCAGCACGAAGGTTCATGATGACCATCTAATCCACTCACAACATGCACAATATTCACAGGTAGGTAGTGACACTCCAAGGTTAATTGAGTGATGGATATTCCTGAGACCGATTATTTGATAGTTTCCGATGTTCTAATTGTGACATGCATATGTGAGTGACTAACAGCCAAGAAAGATTAGGACTGTCCGGAGGTAAAATGGTACACCTCAGGTCCTTACTCTGAATTTCAGGGTTTCTTAGTAGTCTGTGCTGAACCCCCCTTGTTACGAGTTCCTCACCACCATGAAGAAGCTCTTTCATCTATGTGACAATGAGCCTCAGGCTCTTCTATCATCCTCCTGACAAGGTATGCTGCATATATACATAGCCTCTCAGGCAATGTCCATGACCGTGACCTCCTATCCTATTGTCATTGTACCCATGTGCCGCTTCCAGACAACAGCTTGCATTGGTGAATCTAAGCTGATCCGAGTCAGTGGTATGAGTCGACCGCAAAGAACTGGGCTTGAGTGGGATGGACGACGGCTCAGCACCAAGGTTAGTGAATGATTTGTATTGTACTTTGTGAGGTGCTCATGGAGACACAGTGTAACATTGACAATCCAGGTCTTTCCGGGGCTGAACAAGGCAAAATCTCGTGTATTAACAGTGTACGACTATTTCTACACCATCACAAACGAGTTCATCCGGGCAGATACACCCGTGCAAGACTTCCCTCTCCCTCTCTGCCAGATCCCTCTCTATAGAGAGTCCCTCATCAAAGACATGGATCTCACAGGGAGCTACGTGCGAGGCGAGCGGCCCATTGTACCTTTGTGCTCCATGAAGGTGGGATTTGTCGACTTGCTGTTCCTACAGCCTGTGGGTTTGCAGAAACCTTGTCAGTACCTATGTGTGAACTGGAAGGTCGTCCACCATCCCCATCCTTCGAAGGTGAAGATGGCTGCACCGTGATAACGGTGGAGGAAGGACTGGAGGAACACTAGGGAAGGAGCATAGGATTTCAGCGTGCATCTTCCATTTCCTGGATAGTATCCACTGTTTCATTTGCATTCCTCTCCCACATCAGTGCAAGGGATCGTACTGCCAGCTATGGCCCTCTCCACAGCAAGTCTATCTGTCTTGAGGTCAGTGCCTTATTCAGCCATTCTGCCAACTCTGGCTTGGCTTCATCTGGGAATGGCCAGAAAGGGTTCACGGTATGGTTATGTGCATATCTGTCCTTGTCAGAAGCGTTGAAGGTATTCAAAAGCTTCTCATCCTCATACCAGTAACCAAAGTGTGGATGGAGAGTGTGGATGTTGAGCTCAAATTTATTCTGCATTTCTGCAGAGTATTCTGAGCTCCATCTGCCCTGTCCAAGTCGTGGAATGTGTCCTAGTGTGTTCTATTTTATTCTACATTACCATCACTATGCCATGCATACCCTATTTTGTCCGACATCATTCCCTTCTGTCTACCTTTTTCTATGAAGTTTGTAACTTCAGGGATTTGAACCCCTGCACACATCCGCTTTTTCTCACTCCTTTGTTGATTTCGACTTTGTGGCTGCTTCTACTGTATAGATGTGGCTTTGTTAAGTAATGCACACCGCAGACGGTCCGGACCGCCTTGTTGAGCTCTAAGTCCCTAAAATTTTATAGAGCCTGACTTAGGTGTGTATTTTTGCTTCTTCGAATAAAGACTTTGCAGAGCTCAACTTAGGCCTTTGGAATTTGCTCTGAGGTGCACTGCAGGCAACAGGTCACACTGTCAACTGAGTTGCTCCACTACTGCCTACTCTAAAATGATGGAACAAATGAGAGCAAACAATGAGTGGGTGGAATAGCATAAGGTCATCACTGTGCATCTTATTGCTCACCTCATTTTCCCCCTGCCCCACTTCCAGACTATCATGCATTCCTGCAGAGCTGGTTCTGCTCCATATCACTTTCATAATATGTCAGTAATGCTCTGTATAGATGCACAGATGGTGCTAATTCACCTTCATAAACCACCCTCACCCAACTCACCAGATTGTGAAGCAACAGCTCCTCTATCCAAAACTTACACACCCACAAAACAACCTCAACAAGAATGCCATGCTCGAACCTTTTGGATGAGGTGACTGCTTTCAAGGAGTAGCTCACAAGCCTGACAGGTATGTACTATGTGCTGAGTCCTTTGTGTTGAGCCTTGTCAGCTCTAGGCTGCACCATATAAATAAAATACTCACAGTACTTGCTGATGCACAAGTGGGCTGAGTGTGTGGCTGCTGAAATCCAGAATGAGGCACTTGAGTACTGCTCATGCTGCAGCTGAGCATGACGTGGCCCCTGTGGCACCTCTGCTGTGAGCAAGGCGCACCACTTTGGGTGATGAGATGATTGATTGCAAAGTCAAGAGGCACTGGAGGTCTGGGTACAGTCTGTACAGGCCTGGCCCACAAGAAGTTGCTGTATCTCGCCATCATGGTAAGCAGCATATTCCTTGCAAACACAAGGGTCTGATGCATCTGAAGTGTACCATACAAGACCCGGTGCATTTCTCAATGATTGACTGGGCCAGGGATTATTATTAGCATCAAACATGGGCATGCTTGGCAAGCTGTTCCATGCAGTGAGTACCCTCTCAATGAAAGCTTGAGATGAATGCATGCAGACAATACAACTGGGATCATATTGCCATGCATGGCCCACTCCCCAGCAAATGCAATAGTTACCACTCATAAATTCATTTATTGTCTTTGTCACCCAAGTATTGTGCTGAATCATCATCAATCTCTCCATGGGTCAAAAGAAGGACAGTTGGTGTGAGCCAGTGCTAAGTTGCACACAGGTGGCACCAAGCCCTGCTGCATTTGAGCTGTGGTCAGAAGTTCTGTGTACCATGACTACTTGTTGGGTGCACCTCAGAGTGTTTCCAACAGCCTAATTTGAGCTCTGTAAAGTCTTAGGGACTTAGAGCTTGACGAGAGTCGGACTGCCTACAGTATGCATTACTTAATACAGCCACATCTGTACAGTAGAAGCAGCCACAAAGTCGAAATCAACAAAGGAATGAGAAACAGCGGATGAGTACAGGGGTTCAAATCCCTGAAGTTGGGAACATTATTGAGAATGGTAGACTGAAGGGAATGATGTCGGAAGAAATACAGTAGGCACGGTATAGTGATGGTGTCCATGTAGAATAAAGAAGAACACACCAGGACACATTCCGTGACTTGGACAGGGCAATGGAGCTCAGAATTATCCGCAGAAATGCAGAATAAATTCGAGCTCAACAGATGTTCATCAGAGACATGACAAGCTGCAGCATGACCACAATCCTGATGATGGTCAGCCAGTCTGTCAATCAGAGTGTATGTGGTGTGCGACCTACCTCTTGCCCTCACCAATTGAGTATCCCTTCAGCACATTGATATGCAACTCAATATTCCACTTGCTGGGGAGAGGGCCATAGCTGGCAGTACGATCCCTTTTGTTGGATACATGTCAGTTTGTGAGTAAAACATTTTGACTACATCAGAAGTTAAGCTCAGAAAGACTGCTAATATATTGCCTGCATAGAGTACTGACATATCTTCCACATTTTGCACCACCTAGCTGCCATCTCATGGCATAAGCATTCAGAGTAGCCTGCTAATTTATTATGTTGTTCTAATTTGAGGAGCATAGTTTGCAATTATGAGCAACATCCCAATTGAGTAAGTATTTACATATTGATATGAGACTCTCCATTGAGAACACAGACATTATGGATCTATTTCTTACTTGATGAATTACCAATATTACCAAAATACTAAGGAACAGTGTTACTGGTTTGTGTTGATATCAACAAAGAGAAAATAGCTTGGAAATGTTGCAAAGAAGTATGCCTCTAGATCAACTAGAACTCAAGGAAGGGGAATCTGGGAGGTTGACTACAGTAACAACTACTCAGCTGGGACTTGCTGTTGTGCAAGTATTAGCCCTTGATCAGAGAGAACTTCTGATACAGAAGGATGTCTTTCAATAGATTGTTAACAGTACTTCCCCAAGTACAAACCAATCAACAGTAGACAGAGAAGTATACCAGTAAGGAATTCTGAAAAAGGCCCTTCAAGAATTGTCATGTTATACAAGGAATACAACCAAAGACTGTCCAGTTTGCTCTCACCATTTGTACACTGAAGTGAACAGTTACCAGGCACTGACCAGTAGTACAAAGCCATACTAAGGTATGTTACTGGATTGGAGCTCAGCCAACAGTAATGGGCTAATGTATGATATCAAGACTGATAGAGTCATGGGAAGTATTGATCACTGATGTCAGGGACTATTGAAGGTACAGAGGAGTACAGCAGCAAGTAGATGAGATAAATGTTTGGACTTGCTCTTAAGGATGCTCCTTTTGAGCATTTCTGAACTGCACTCCCTCTTAGCTACATAAAATACTTCATAGAATCCAAATAGTGGAAGACTCAGTACACCACTTTCCCAGGCCATCCAAGATGCACAATAAGGCGAAAAAAGTAGGAAAAAAGCAAGGCAAGGGTATGTGTGTTAATGATTGCCACTGATCATCAAGCATGTGCTCTGTGAAACATGAGGGACCACATGGATGATAACCTGAAACACTAGTGTAGCCCTATGAAAACTCAGAAATAGTGTACAGCTGGATGAGCCACTCATAGATTGCCTGCCACCTGGAATATTATCATCAATATTCTGAGCTAATAATCACCCAGTAACAGCTCACAAAGCATCTGGTCACAAGGGATCTAAGGAAAGTACTGGAAACCTGGTAATAGGCCAGTCAGTACATACACAATGAAGTGCTACACAGCATGACAATGTGAGGAACAAAAGATCACCTGAATGTGGTGAGAAGGCATTAGGGTGTTTCACGTAGCGGGTTCCAGCCCGGTTTTTACGTCGATCTTGATTCGGATTTCCGCCAATTTCTTGAACGAGATCCTGGGATGGTTTCTGGAGTGCAGGAGCAGCTCGGACGCTGCTCCTGCACCGTTTCTGGTTGTTTTCTGGTGCCCGTTTCTGGACCATGTTGAGTAATCAATTACATAATCGGATTAGGTAATCTGTGCGGACGACCGCGCCCATGCTCGTCCGGGGGTCGTCGTCCGTCTCCCTCTGTAGCTCAGCATGCCACGGAAAGCAAAGCCCAAGGAGCCCAATCCTACGCCTTCTCAGCCTCCGAAGCGCACGAAGGAGAAGGACATATCATGGGACAAGAATCCGGCTTGGATCCACACAGCCATCTCCTTCCTCACGCAAAATCCAGAGCTTCGCATCAAGCTCTTCAGCGACTCGACTCAGAAAGCTACGAAGGACGGTCGGAAGAAGATACAGGGTCATGTAGCCAAGATCAACTGGTGGGCCAAGGTAGCCGAAGACATCTATGCAAGGCACTGGTGCGAGGATCCAGTATTCGAGACCGAGTGGACCGCAAATGCGGCTCGTTTCCATAAGTCTACACAGCAGGCCTTTCAAAGGCACGGTGCGCCGTGATCATGGCATTATTATGATGTCTAACTGTTATTGATATAGGCTAAAGCGGACATATACAAGCTACAGACGAGATCTTTTGGATACAGGGGGTGGGGTTAAACCCGAGGAGGAAGTTAGTAATATTGAAGGTGTGTGCAATTGACACTTTGATAGCTACGAAGCAGTGAAAGCGGTGTATCATCAGAGAGAATTCGCTCTGAATGGGAGTTCTACGACGACCTTCATGCGATGTGGTGTGAGCTACCGAATTACAACCCAGTCGGTGTAAGTGCCTCCGACCCGGGCAAGGATCACTCGGCGGCGGCGGCGGCGCTGTTCAAACAAGTGCGCGAGGACAATAGCCATTCAGACGACGAGTCTGTGGTGATGTTCACAGATGGTACACCTGTGATTCTAGGTGAATCTGCCCCCCCGGATGCTCCAAGCACTCCTCGGAGTGAGCCGATTGAGCTCGATGATGATGATGTACCACCCGTACGTGGTCGCATTTGCATATCACTGTTAGTATTGATCTATTCCCAGCCTCCCACGCCTCTGAAACGGTCGCCGCGTCTGAAGGAACAGGCTGCCAAGGCCCAGGGCCGTGCTCGCTCACTGTCACCCTCACCACCGACTCGGTCTGGCGCTGAGCCGACGAGGACTGTAACTGCGAAGACGACGGTAACTGCGTCTACGAGTAAAGGGTCAAGGACACCGGATGCACGTGTTTCGGCTTCCCAGAAGTCGGTGGGAAAACGGAAGGCGAGTGATGCATTTGGCGACGCGCATGCCGCTGAGCTCGCTAGTGTTTGAAAGTCCAGTCCAGTCCAGTCTTTTGACCCCTTGGAGGACAGACTGGGACTGGGACTGGTCCTAGATTGACCCCAAAATGGTAGGACTGGGACTGGACTGACTGCGACCAGTCCTTCGCAGTCCAGTTGCCTCCAAAGACTGGTTGCAACTGGTTGCAACTGCACATGCAGTCCCAACTGGTCCTGACTGGTCCTGACTGGTCTTTTGCCAGTTGCAACTGGTTTTTTCAAACAATTGTGTCTGACAAAGTGACTTAAGCTACTGTGATATGGTATATGACCACAGGCAATGGTGTGTATCCCATGGGAGCATCACAGTTCAGTCCATAATGACTGGTTTGTATTGATTGTAACATAGAGCAAATAGCTTGGGAATGTTGCAAAGAAGTAAGGAGAGCCTCTAGATCAACTAGAACTCAAGGAAGGGGAGTCTGGGGGGTTGACTACAGTAACCACTACTCAGTTGGGACTTGCTGTCAGTGCTGTTGTACAAGTATTAGCCCTTGATCAGAGAAATTCTGATACCAAAGGATGTCTTTCAGTAGATTGTTAACAGTACTTCCCCAAGTCCAAACCAATCAACAGTGGAGGATGGAACCAATATACAGAGGAGAAGTATACCAGTAATGAATTCTGAAAAAGGCCTGTCAAGAATTGATGTGTTATACAAGGAATACAACCAAAGAATGTGCAGTTTGCTCTCACCATAAGTGAACAGTTACCAAACACTGACCAGTAGTACAAAGCCATACTAAGGTATGTTACTGGATTGGAGCTCAGCTCCTGAGTCAATAGTAATGGGCTCATGTAGTACAATGTGAAGCAATGTATCACCATAGTAAGTGCCATCAAGACTAATAGAGTCATGGGCAGGATTGATCACTGATGGATTGAAGGTACACTGGCATAAGAGTACAGAAGCAAGTGGTAGATGAGATAAATGTTTGGACTTGCTCAGAGGGATGCTCCTTTTGTGCATTTATGCACAGCCTTTTAGCTACATAAAATACTTCATAGAATCCTACAAAATAGTAGAAGACTCAGTACACCACTTTCCAAGGCCATTCAAGATGCACAATAAGCTCACAGGCTCATTGTAAGGCAAGGGTAGATGTGCCAATAATTCTCACTGATCATCAAGGATGTGCTCTGTGATTCATGACACACCACTTGCATGTTGTCCTGAAACACTAGCACAGCCTTATGAACACTAGTCACTCATAGATTGCCTGCCAGCTGGGATAATATATCAATAGATAACATAGTCTGAGCTAATAGAACCCCAGTAATATCTTTCACAAGGGGTCTAAGGAGACCACTAGAAACATAGTAATAGTCCAGTCAGAACATACACCAATAGGTGCCACAAAGAATAACAATGTGGGAACAAAAGATCACTGAAATCTGGTCAGAAAGCATTGTGAACCCCAAATGAAGTCCATTAAAAGGATCTAGAATAAAGATAACAAAGCCCAGGAGTGATAACAATTCCTGCTGCCTACCCTATTCAAAGACCATATCTATGGAATTTCTTGTAGAAAAAGGGGTTTCAATGCCTTGTCCCTAACAACAGACTGCATACTAAGACTTGCATATGGGCCTTTCCTGGGTATTCTAGTAATGCCTACTATCAATGGTCATGCTCTCTGATCATAAGTCCAAGGATTTCTATATCTTCAGACATACTCCCAAGATAATCACCAGTGTCATTTTCTGGCTGACTGTTCATTATTTTGTGTGCACATACAATGTATGGTACTATATTTGGATTACACACTATATTTTCATGTTGACATTCCTTGGGCATGGCAGATACCACCCAGGATCAACTGCCAAATGGTGTACTGGTAGGCACACTGCCACATATCAATGCTGTTCAAATATCACACATGTTCACACCTGGGTCTAAAGTGTTATATTTCCACTTTCCATATAACATGAAAGGACCCAACATGAGTAGCTGATATTTCATCATCACATGTAAAAGGAAACAGCTGCAGAAATGAGAGTACTCCCAAAGTCATATTGTTGACTAGAGATCCATAAAAGGACAGCCATATATTGGCTCAGAAGTCCATTGTAATATGGCCTCTTCACTGTTGCTTAGTAAGCAATGCAAGTCTGCATTATTTCCATGGCAACCATGACTTCTTCTGAGCCCAATCAGGAAGAAATCACAGCATACACTGCAATATGAGTGATAGTAGACATTGCACTAACAGACACCACTGTCAATACATTTTTCCCATATGAACAAACCAAGAGCTGCCTATTCTATCTTCACATACCAAGGGCCATTGCATGAGAATAGGATGATGGTAGTGCATACAGACATTAGATATGCTCCAGGCAAAAATTATATGAGCAATTAACAACCAAGCATAGCACCATCATACTGTATAATTGGCACTGCTTCATATTGATACAATCAGTCAAAGACATGCTTATACTGGACTGGGACAATAGAGCTGCAGACATCAGGCTGTGAACTCTGCATTAGCACATCTGAGATGTACTGTCATGCATTGGCCTACAACAGTCAGCACAATATGATGTCATGGGATCATCTGATTTTATCTCATTTCCTACCATTTATCTAGCATTGCAGAGACCATCAAAGCATTTGATCACCTATGTGTGGTGTCCCTACTTTATGACATTGCTAGCCTATAGACTTTCTAGCAACAGTAGTAGATGCACAACACAACTTGTACAATGTCTTTCTATCACTTTCTAGGATCAGTACAGTGTCATAAAGCTCTGTGAACCCATAATATTGATAGCTATGCCATTCACATGTGAGACAGAGCCAATATTATGAACATACTCAGCATTAACTGTGGCCTTTGTGCCACAGGTGTTCACCATTTTCTGCATATGCCATTGCCTGCCAAAGGGTTTAGACATGAGCCAATCAATACTTATAGCAAGCAGTACAAGGTGAGTGGAATCATACAGAATATTCCCTTGTTTTATCCGCATTTTCTGAGCCCAGACACAGCAGATAACTCGGACTTTCCATTTTGAGAAGGTCAGGTACCACATATGGCAGGTTTCATTCAGGTCTCATATAGCCACACAATCCATAGGCAGTTGGCAAGCATCACAGGAAACACAAACAAAGTGAAAGAACCAGTGTGTACAGAGGAATATGTATTTTATTTTGCTTTGTGAATGGTGGGTGCCATGTTTATATGAATCCATGGGAAGGCATACTATGTACATCCTCTCTGACATTATATACATGACTGGCAATATTCCCAACTGTTTTTTGGGAGACCATAGCACAGCAAATACAGTGTCACTAATGAGCTTGGGCTTGCTTTCAAACTCAGCCCAATAGCCTGCCTTTGCAGGGCCTATTGAAGAGTTGAACTGAACAGAATAGCCTAGGATCCTGTCTGGAGCTGCCAGTCCCTGAGAATTCCAGGTGATAATGGTGCTTACAAGATGGACCAAGACTCATTGAAAGAGTGGCTTGTATCAGGCTATGCATGGAAAACTCAGCATTATTACATGTTTTCTGCCATATGGCCTCAACAGTCAACCCAATACAAATCCATAGTACTATCTAATTTGTCTCTGATTTTCCTGCTATTTATCCAGTAGAGGCCATGCATGGCTAACTTCCCAAATGGGCAGGGGACTAACCATATATGGCAGTTTTGTATGTTTGATATCCCCCACCTCACAGAATGCATACATGTGGAACTGTCTTGTACAAGCATCATACACACACCAACATTTGCTTATATCCCCAGTATCACTTGCCAAGGTCAGTACTCTGTGAAAAACAACAAGAACACCTAATCTGGGCACCCCTGTCAGTACTCAAGGGGCATTCCATGGAGAAGCAATATTTTAGGATTTTTCCGCATTTAATGGGGTTCCAGTAAGAGCTCAGTTAGTGTGGCTTGAAGCCATCAAAAAACTCGGCATGAAGAGCTGAGACTGAAAGATTACTTTAAAAGGGAACATTTGTCAGCATTTCAGTCAATGGGAGTGGGCTAGCTGGCCGTCCCACAGAATGACGTCACCGGGCTGGCCCGTCTGTGCGTGCTAACACCCGTCTTCCGCTTCGCTGTCAATGCCGCTGTCATTGGCCTGTCAGGCTGTCACTGCCCATCAGTGCCGCTGTTCACAGTGACTGTCACTATTGTGACCTCACTGATGCGCTCGCTGCGCATCACCATATGTACTACATCCCTACCTAATACTCACAATGTTTGTAAATGTATGTACAGAGCATTTAGTACATGGTTGCTAGTGTGGCTCGTCTATGAGTGGGGGTACAAATAAGCCAAAGTAGTAAGTAGTACTGTTACATGCTCTTGTACGGCGCCTATTGAACGGTACCTATAAAGTCTAATTCCACTTCTAGCAATGCCCCTTGTGGTTGATTGGTTAGCAGTGTTGTGCTGCTGTGTCCCGGTCGTGGGTTTAAATCCTAGTGTGCATACATACTTTGTCTACTTTTTTGTGTCTTTCCACTGTGTCCCGCCTAAGTCCCTTGGCGCTCGCAATTGCCTGTTTAGGGCAATGCTGTGTTCTGCACTTTGACACAGCCCGTGCGTCGGCCTTGCCAGTTCAATTGAGTACCCCTCAATGGTGTTTTTGCAAGGACATGCATCATTTATGCACAGGCTAAAGCTCTTATAACATACGGACTGAATAAGTAATGGTTTGTACCCTTAGTCACACAGTCACACACTGCTCACTGCTCAGTCACTATCCATTTTGAGTGACAGCAAGGCTGAGCAGTGTCCACCCTCCTCGCTGCCATATTGCTGCCATAATCTGTCAATCAAAATGTTCCCTGTCTCCTGTCAAACCTTATTTCAATGTCATTCTGTGGGATGGCCGACCATCCATGGGAGTGCTCCAAAATCCCTTTTGAGTGACCAGAGTCGTTGACAGGCCAGAATTCCGGCCTGTCGACGACTCCGCTTCGGCAATGGGCGCTTAGTCGAGCGCTTAGTAAGCGATGTAAGTGCACACTGTTACTGCAGCACAACTCACTTGTTCTGGGGTCAAGAAAATGCGGATTAATCAGACAATATTCCAGGATATATGTGGAGCATCCCTGGGCATATGTACAAGTGGAGAACATTCCCTATATAGTCATTCAGTGCTGAGACATCAAAACATGCATGTTATTACCATTTTTCCCCACCAATAGCTGTGCTGTGCAACTTCCAGACACATCCATGCATTGTAAACTATGCATATATCTATACAGGTCATAGGCAATGTGTTTCAGGGACAACAGGCCATTCATATCTGCACAGTCACTTGTGATTCTCTAAATGTTGTCCTTTGTTCTTCATTCCTCCAATGTATGATTAACCCTTGAAATGATGGGCTATCAAATGAGTTTATCATCTCTATAAACTCTATAAGAGTTGATGAGGTTTCAATCAGTGTATCCCAGTCAAATGCCACACATTCATGCATGTGTTTCTCTGTTTCCTGAATTTCAAACAACTGGGCAAGTCATACTAGTGATATATTGTGGGGGCCTCCATACAAGATGAATTGCCTTCATATACAAGGCAATACAGATGAGTCTGATTACACATAATATTCCCTGATTTTATCTGCATTTTGTGAGCCCAGACTGAGCAGGTTAAGCAAAATTACCATTTTAGGAAGGTCAGCTACCCTATTTAGCAGGTTTGAGATGTCAGAGAATCTGTGGGCAGCATATAGGCTTCAAAAGAGAGACTTTTGAGGTGAAAAGGGATGCATTATTTTGGGAATTTTCCGCATTTTAGTGAGGCCACAGTACAGCAGGTACAGTGCCTCTAAGGAGCGTGTGGCTGAGATTCAAACTCAGCTCAAAACCTCGGCAGCCTGCCTGATTAGGGCAGAAAAGGGCTTGTTGCACCAATCAGAGCAGCTCGGCATCGTGCCGTTCGGAGGTGCAACTGTGCCAAATTTCCGCACGGTTGCACCTTTGAACGGCATCTGGGCGCTTGATGGGCGCTTAGTAAGCGATGTAAGTGCGGACTGTTACTGTGCTTAAGAGAGCTTGTATAGGCTCAGAAAAAAGCGGAAGATTGAGACAATATTCAAAATGATCCAGGCAATGTGAATCAAGCTGTATATTGCATGGGTTTGACATCAGATCAGATAGCATTCTCAATAACCTGGTAAGATGGTTGCTGTGGCCCCAGTGAGCTTATATAAGCCTGCTACTTCACTCTTGGAACTGCTCATGTACTGGACAACCCTATAAGATCATAGTGTAAGTACACATTCAGGTATGTATCCCTAGATTGTGTCTGTGAGCAAGACAAAGCCAGCAGTGGATGCATAACTACCATATGGAGTATGTGACCTTCCCAAAGAGGAATCATACACAAACAGGGGCATGTAGGGCTCAGAAAAATGCAGAAAATCTATGAAATATACAGACACATCAAAGACAAGTGTATGATTGCCTTGAGCTGCAATGGTTACCATTACATTGTATGCAAGGGCTATAATATGGCAAAAGATTCTCAGATTACCCATTATAGTCCCTGTTACCTGTATTATTGAAGCTACTGAGTAGTCCACAGTGTCTGAACTACACATATACATTGCAGTGTACATATAGACCATATTTGAGTCATAAACAAGCAGATTGAATCTGCAGAGGCACATGTGCATTTTTTTGCTTTGCATTTCCTGGGTTAGCCAGCCACTGTATACACTCAATAGAATTTCTGTATACTCTCTGAATGAAGGGCTGTCAGATGAGCATACTATGTATACTATGATTTGTTACTGGCTGAGGCTATATAGGCCCTACAGTGTGTGAGCGCTTGGAGCAATGGCCCACCAAGCTGCCAGTCACATGATATGTTTACCAGTTTCCTTATTGGGGGAACTGCTAAGGCGTTTCATGGGCCTCATATCCATAACTGAGCACTTAGCCACTGCATTTGTTTGTATCTGTTGGTCCAAGTCGCGTCGTCTGGGAGTCTGAAATTTCAGACTCAGATAAGCAACCCATACTAACAGTAGTATATCTCTGCTTATCGGGGTGGCTGCAAGTCACGTGCACTGTGGGAACAAACTGCCATTCCGGAGGAATTGCTAAGGCATTTCATGGTGGTCCATCATAAGAACGATACCTTCGTACCTCAGGGATCGTAATCTTCATTACACGTCACACAGACAGAGTACGATCCCTGAGGTATGAAGGTATCATTCTTATGATGGACCACCATGAAATGCCTTAGCAATTCCTCCGGAATGGCAGTTTGTTCCCACAGTGCACGTGACTTGCAGCCACCCCGATAAGCAGAGATATACTACTGTTAGTATGGGTTGCTTATCTGAGTCTGAAATTTCAGACTCCCAGACAACGCGACTTGGACCAACAGATACAAACAAATGCAGTGGCTAAGCACTCTGTTATGCATATGAGGCCCATGAAACACCTTAGCAGTTCCCCCAATAAGGAAACTGGTGAACATATCATGTGACTAGCAGCCTGGCAGCTCACTGCTGCAAGCACTCACACATTGGAGACCACTTGTAGTCACAGTTAGTAACAAATCATAGTCCACATAGTATGCTCATCTGATAGCCCTTCATTCAGAGAGTATACAGAAATTCTATTTAGTGTATACAGTGGCTGGCTAACCCAGGAAATGCAAAATAAAAAATGCACATGTGCCTTTGCAGATTTAAAGTGCCTGTTTATGACTCATGTGTACACTGTAATGTATATGTGTGGTTTGGACACTGTGGGCTGTTCAGTAGCTTCTATAATATTGGTAATAAGGACTACAATGGGTAATCTGAGCATCTATTGCCATAGTATGGCTTTTGTATACAATGTGATAGCAACCATTGCAGCTCAGAGCAATCATACACTTGTATCTGATGTGTCTTTATATTTCATAGATTTTCTGCATTTTTCTGAGCCCTGCATGCCCCTGTTTGTGTTGGATTCTTCTTTGGGAAGGTCACATACTCCATATGGTAATTATCCAGCCACTGGCTTTCTGTTGCACATAGACACAGACTAGGTATACATATATGCATCTGTACTTACACTATCATCTTATGGGGATGTCCACTACATGAGTAGCTCCTAGAGTGGTGTAGCAGGCCTATATGAATAAACTCACTGAGGTAACAGCAACAATCCTACCAGGTTATTGGGAATGCTATGTTATCTGATGTCAAAATTATGGCATAGACAGCTTCAATCACATTCCCTGGTCCATCTCCAATATTCTCTGATTTTTCCGCTTTTTCCTGGGTCTAAATAAGCCCATATAAGCACAGTAATAGTCCGCACTTACATCGCTTACTAAGCGCCAATGAAGCGCCCACATGCCGTTTGGAGGTGCATCCGTGCGGAAATTGGGCACGGTTGCACCTCCGAACGGCATGAGAGAGATGCCGAGCTGCTCTGATTGGTGCTACAGCCCCTTTTCTGCCCTAATCAGGCAGGCTGCCGAGGTTTTGGGCTGAGTTTGAATTCCAGCCACAGGCTCATTAGTGGCACTGTATCTCCTGCACTGTGACCTCAATAAAATGCGTAAAATCCCCCAAATATTCTACAAGATAGGTATAATGTCATAGAGTATATAGCTGCTGTGACTTGCCCATTACCTTCAGTGATTATGGCACAATTCACACAATAAAAAAACACACAAATGCCTCTGTGCACATGAATGCATCCCTTTTCACCCTCAAAGTGACTCTTTTGAAGCCTGTAGACTGCCCATAGATTCTGTATGTCTTTATGACATCTGAAACCTGCCATAAAGGGTAGCTAACCTTCCCCAAATGGTAATTTCCATGCAGCTGGTCATTCTGGGCTCAGAAAATGCAGATAAAACCAGGGAATATTCTGTGCAATTGGAATCAGCCATAGTACCTGCTGTATGTAAGATATTAATCCAGTTTAGCACCCCCAGAGGCTACAACTAGTGTGACTTGCCCATATCCAAAATCCAGACAACAGAGAAACACACATACCTCTGTAGACATGATTTGGTGGCATTTGACTGGGATACAATGACTGAACTATGATCAATTGTTTTATATCTAGTAAGCTCACCTAATTTACCTTCATGCAGAGTGTCTTTCATGTTTAATTGAGAGAAGCAGTTGAATGAGTAGCAAAATGCTAATATAAAAAACAGAAGTGACACTGTGAGCATGAATTTGTTCTGTTGCATTCGAAACACATGACATATGACTTGTATGGCCATGTACATAGTTTCCAACACATTGATGTCGCTGGAACATACACAGCAGTGCTATGAATGGAGAAATATTGTCATAACATGCATATGTTAGTGTCCCAGCACTGAATGACCATATAGGGCAATCATCTCTACTTGTTAATATGCTCAGGCATGTTCAACAGATCTCCTGGAATATTACCAGATTTTAATGCACTTTTCTGAGCCTAAAACAAGTGAGTTTTGCTGCAGTAACAGTGTGCACTTACATCCAGTGTTGTTATGACCCATGACCGCGGTCTGACCAAGGTCAAGCAGGGTCTGACCAAGGTCATGTTGACCGCGGTCAAGGTCAATCCTGTGAATTGTCTTCTGATGACTAAGCTTGTCGGTCAATAGCGACGATAGGCTCATCGCTGAGGCTCACTTCAAATCAGAGACAACAAAAACAGTTAGCAGAGTATGTGTGACTATCGAGACAGAGCTACGGATTTTATCTAGCATCCGCTCCATGGAAACAATATTTTACTGATTTTCGTAGCTTTGAGTCTGGGTGTGGGCGCGTTGTGTTGCGTCGATCTAGCAATCTAGCTCACGTGTTTGCTGTCATCACACATTGACTGACTGCGGTCAATGAGGTCATGACCTGGGTCTGACTGGGGTCATGCCTTTGACCCCGGTCAACGGTCAATGGGGTCATGGGTGACCCTAACAACACTGCTTACATCACTTACTAAGCGCCCATTGCCGAAGCGGAGTCGTCGACAGGCCGGAATTCTGGCCTGTCAACGACTCTGGTCACTCAAAAGGGATTTTGGAGCACTCCCATTGGCTGAAATGCTGACAAATGTTGCCCTTTAAGGTAATCTTTTAATCTCAGCTCTTCATGCCGAGTTTTTTGATGGCTTCAAGCCACACTAACTGAGCTCTTACTAGAGCCCCATTAAATGCGGAAAACTCCCAAAATATTGCTTCTTCATGCAATGCCCCTTGGGTACTGGTAGCAGTGTCCAGGTTAGGTATCTTTGAGAGTACTGAGGCATATAAGCAGATCTTGGTGTGTGTATGATGCTTGTACTAGACAGTTCCACATGTATGAGAGGCTCTGTGAAGTGGGGGATATCAAACATACAAAACGGCCATATATGGTTAGTCCCCTGCCCATTTGGGAAGTTGGCCATGCATGGCCTCTGCAGGACTGGATAAATAGCAGGAAAATCAGAGAAAAATCAGATAGTACTATGAATTCATATTGAGTTGACTGCTGAGGCTCCAATATGGCAGAAAACATATGAGAATGCAGAATGACCCATGCATAGCCTGATACAAGCCACTCTGTCAGTGAGTCTTGGTCCATCTTGTAAGAATCAGTATCACCTGGCAATTCCAGACAGAATCCTAGGCTATTCTGTTTGTTCAACTATTCAATAGGGCCCTGAAAAGGCAGGCTGCCAAGCTGTTGGGCTGAGTTTGAATGCAAGCCACAAGTGCATTAGTGACACTGTATTTGCTGTGCTATGGTCTCCCAAAAAATCAAAAACAATTGGGAAAATTCCCAGTCATGTATATGATGTCAGAGAGGCTTTACATAGTATGCTTTCCCATAGATTCATATAAATATAGCACCAGTCACAAAGCATATGACTCTGTGAACACTGGCTCGTTTGTTTTTCCTGTGATGCTTACCAACTGCCTATGAATTGTGTGACCAAACCTGCTATATGTGATAGTTTACATTCCCAAAATGGAAAGTCTGAGTTACCTGCTGTGTCTGGGCTCAGAAAATGCGGATAAAACAAGAGAATATTTTGAATGATTCCACTCAGGCTCACCATGAACTGTTTGCTGTAAGTATTGATTGGCTTCTGTCTAAACCCTTGGGCAGGCTATGGTGTATTCAGAAAATGGTGGACACCTGTGGCACAAAGGCCACAGTTCATGCAGAGCATGTTCATAATACTCACTCTGTGTCACATGTCAATAGCATAGCCATCAGAACTGTGGGTCCACAGAGCTTTTTCACACTGTAATGATCCTCCAAAGTGATACAAAGACATTGTACAAGTTGTGTTATGCAGTTACTACTGTTGTGAGAAAATCTATAGGCTAGCAATGTCATAAAGTGGGGCCACCACACTACCACACATAGTGTATCAAAGTCTTTGATGGTCTCTGCAATGCTAGATAAATGGTAGGAAATAAGATAAAATCAGACAATCCCATGACTTCACATTGTGCTGACTGTTGTAGGCCAATGCAAGACAGTACATCTCACATGTGCTAATGCAGATGCACATAGCCTGATGTCGGCAGCTCTATTGTAGCAGTCCAGTATAAGCATGTCTTTGACTAATCTTGTCAATATGAAGCAGTGCCATTTATATAGTATGATGGTGCTATGCTTGGTTGTTAGTCCCTCAGATGACTTTTGCCTGGAACATATCTAACCTCTGTATGCACTACCATCATCCTATTCTCATGCAATGGCCCTTGGTATGACTTCAGGAGTACTCTCATTTGCTGCAGCTGTTTCCTTTTACATGTGATTATAAAATATCAGCTACTCATGCTGGGTCCTTTCATGTTACATGGTAAGTGGAAAAATGAAACTTTAGACCAGGGTGTGAACATGTTTGATATATGAACAGCATTGGAAATATGAATATGTGGCAGTGTGCCTATTAGCACCCAATTTGGCAGTTGATCCTGGATGGTATCTGCCATGCCAGAGGAATGTCAGTATCAACATATGGTGTCTAATCCAAATATGGTACCATTGTATGTGCACACACAGTCCCCCAGAAAATGACACTGTTAATCAATTACCTTGGGAGTGTGTCTGAAGATAAAGAAATCCCTAGACTTATGACCAGAGAGCATGACCATTGATAATAGGCATTACTAGAATACCCAGGAGAGGCAACAATGACCCCATGTGCCAGTCTTAGTATGCAGGCTGTTGTTAGGGACAAGGCATTTTTACAAGGAATTCCACATATGTGATCTTTGAATAGGATAAGCAGCAGTTGTTATCATTCCTGCACTTTGTTATCATTATTTCATTTCCTTTTAATGTACTTCACTGTAGTATTCACAATGCCTTCTCACCACATTCAGGTGATCTTTTGCTCCTCACATTGTCATGCTTTGTAGCACTTGATTGTGTATGTACTGACTGGACTATTACCAGGCTCCTAGTACTTTCCTTAGGCCCCTTGTGACCAGATGATCTGAAAGCTGTTACTGGGTGACTATTAGCTCAGAATATTGATGATAATATTCCAGCTGGCAGGCAATTTATGAGTGGTTCATCAAGCTGTACACTGAATCTGAGTTTTCATAGGGCTACACTAGTGTTTCAGGTTGACATCCATGTGGTCCCTCATGTTTCACAGAGCACATGCTTGATGATCAGTGGCAATCATTAACACATATACCCTTGCCTTGCTTTTTCCTACTTTTTGAGCCTTATTGTGCATCTTGAATGGCCTGGGAAAGTGGTGTACTGAGTCTTCTACTATTTGGATTCTATGAAGTATTTTATGTAGCTAAGAGGTAGTGCACTTGGGAAATGCTCAAAAGGAGCATCCCTAAGAGCAAGTCCAACCATTTATCTCATCTACCACTTGCTGCTGTACTCCTCTGTACCTTCAATAGTCCCTGACATCAGTGATCAATCCTTCCCATGACTCTATCAGTCTTGATATCATACATTGGCCCATTACTGTTGGCTGAGCTCCACTCTAGTAACATACCTTAGTATGGCTTTGTACTACTGGTCAGTGCCTGGTAATCATTTATTTCAGTGTACAAATGGTGAGAGCAAACTGGACAGTCTTTGGTTGTATTCCTTGTATAACATGACAAATCTGGAAGGGCCTTTTTTCAGAATTCCTTACTGGTATACTTCTCTGTCTACTGGTGATTGGTTTGTACTTGGGGAAGTACTGTTAACAATCTATTGAAAGACATCCTTCTGTATCAGAAGTTCTCTCTGATCAAGGGCTAATACTTGTACAACAGCAAGTCCCAGCTGAGTAGTTGTTACTGTAGTCAACCTCCCAGATTCCCCTTCCTTGAGTTCTAGTTGATCTAGAGGCATACTTCTTTGCAACATTTCCAAGATATTTTCTCTTTGTTGATATCAACACAAACCAGTAATACTATTCATTAGTATTCTGGTAATATTGGTAATTAACTTGGCAATTCACCAAGTAAGAAACAGATTCATAATATCTGTGTTCTCAACAGTGAGTCTCATATGAACATGCAATAAGTTACTCAATTGGGATGTTACTCATGATTTCAAACTAAGATCCTCATATTAGAACAACCTAATAAATAAGCAGGCTACTCTGAATGTTTATGCCATGAGATTGTTGAGCTCGGAATTTATTCCGCATTTCTGCAAATTATTCTGAGCTCCATTGCCCTGTCCAAGTCGTGGAACGTGTCATGGTGTGTTCTCCTTTATTCTACATGGACCACATCACTATACCGTGCCTACTGTATTTTTTCCGATGTCATTCCCTTCAGTCTACCATTTTCCATAATGTTTGCATCTTCAGGGATTTGAACCCCTGCACTCATCCGATTTTTCACTGCTTTGTTGATTTCGACTTTGTGGCTGTTTCTACTGTACAGTTATGGTCGCCTTACATAACGCACACCATAGACAGTCCGCCTCATCGAGCTCTAAGTCCCTAAGACTTTACAGAGCTCGACTTAGGTGTGTATCTTTGATTCCTGAATATAAAAGACTTTACAGAGCTCGACTTAGGCCTTTGGAATCACTCTGAGGTGCACTGCAGCCAACAGAGATGGCAACTGGATGGTGCAAAATGTGGAAGATATGTCAGTTATGCAGACAATATACTAGCAGTCTTGCTGAGCTTAACTTCTGATGTGGTCAAAATGTTTAACTCACAAACTGACATGTATCCAACAAAAGGGATCGTACTGCCAGCTATGGCTCTCTCCCCAGCAAGTCTCCAAGCCTCTTACGCTCCAGACAGATGATGGTGCTGCAGTAGATCTGGTGGGTTGAGCGGTTGCACAGGGCCAATTTGCGGAGGGCACTATCGAACATTGGCAGGACACGCAAGAGAAGGTGGAGGACGCGGGGATCGTAGACCGGCATTCTGACAGAGGAAATGAGCAATTGAGGGTCGAGTTGAGCATTGGAAGAGTTGTTGTAGTGAGCAAAAGCCACAGCGTGGCTGCATGAGAAGTTTAGTTGGTGCTTTAGCGCTCACAACTGCTCACACGGCTCTCTGAACACTTTGAGAGCTCTTGAAGTGCTCAGTATCTTGCAACACACTGCTTGTGTGCTTGCCCCGTTTGAATATAAAATTCATTTACTGTTGCCCTACCATACTGTCTGGTACGCATACATACTGCCCCAATTATTAAGGTGAAAGCTATTGGCCTTGTCCAATACATTGTCAGAGGTCCAGTCTCCCGGAACAATACTTTGGGACCCAACGGGAAACGTAGGGATGAGCTGACAGGACTGATGACTTTGAGATAAAGGGATGATTTTCCCTTGAGGCATACCATCAGTTCTTGGAGGTGGCTTGCTCACGGAGTACATGAGGTGCCACGTAGGATCCGGGGCCCGGGAAAATCGAGCATACCATTCCACGTATGCGAGGGGCTCTTGCGGCCACCATGCGGGCGTGCCGCCACCTCCGTGCAATACTGGTAGAGTCTGGGGTAATTTGAAGACCACCTTGACTCTGGCTGCCCTCGTGCCTGCATTTGTAGTGAGCTGGTTGTTCACCTTGGTAAAACATTCAAAATTCCACATACCTCTGACACCAGTTGATTCCGCCTCGTCATTGTCAAGCAGAATGACGGTGTTGAACCGACTGTTTCTCCCCTTCGCAGAGGACCCAGGAATCACCTTCACCACGTTGACCTCAACCTTCCCATCCGACAACTCACAAGGTGTGAACTGAAACTTGTGATAAATGTCCACCCAGTCGATGGGCAGCCATGTTCGAGAGAGCTTGCGGCATGTGAGACGAAGTTCTGGCAGTTGAAGATCGTTCAGGTAATGGGCCAAGGCCGTCATGAATCCGGGAGTGTTGTGTTGCTCTTGGACCCGGCCAGGTATTACGGATAGATAACCCATTATCTGTCCATTAGATTAGAATCATTAGATTATGAACTGATAGTGTACATCTCATCTTATCTCAATGTACCTAGCCACCTGACTTCCATTTTGGGAAGTAATCTACTCTTTTAACCTGAACTACCACCTCGTCCGTGTGTGAACCCTTTGCACCATCCAAGTAAGTTCTCTGAGTCCTCGGCTAGGCTTGTTGCCCTGCCTAGGAACCATCCTCGGCTTAGGCTTGTCGCCTTCACTCAGGACTCCCCCTCGACTAGGCCCTACAGCCCAGTCTAGGACTCCCTGCTTGGCCCAGCTCATCGCTGGCAACCAACAACTTCTCCGTGCTCCCTATAGTAAGGCTCGTTGCCCTGCTAACGACTCTAGCAGGCGCTCCTCGCCCTGCTCACGACTCCAAGATCCCCATTTCCCCACTGGTCGTGTCGTGACCACCAACCATTAGGTTCACGAGGCAGCCCGGCCCCTGAATCTAGGGTTCTGAGCCCACGAGCCCTAACAGTTTGGTCTGGGTCACAAAAACGTGACCCATACCCGTACCCAGGCATACCCGTACCCACTACCCGCGCGGGTTCCCACGACCCGTGCTCTGCACTAGTTCGACACTTGCATGTTCAATCTCACTGGTTACGGGATGTGATTTGATTGAAGAACTTGGACATTGTACATATACCTGGTGCAAAACACCTACTGTACATGAGTGTTGTGGTCCAGGGGGAGTGTTGACCCAGGACCATGACACGCGCACATGACTTGGTGGCAGACTCAAACGGATGTGTTAGATGTAGAAACACCTCAGTCAAGTACTACCAGGACTCCGACTGAGGGGATTAGATTCCAGACTCACGTGGACTTTTGTATGCATGCTGATAGTGTCTGTAGCATAACTCTGTAACATTATCAGGTGTGGTAGCAATACAGTCGAGTACTACCAGGGCTCGACTGAGCATAACTCTGTAACATTAACAGCATCACTGAACAGATGTCTTATGTGGCCTGCTCAAACACCCCCACCCTTGATCGCACGCAGTAGACTGTGAGTACAACACTGGCATACATGTATCAATTCAACCTCATCTACGGCGAACCCCTCCCTATGTGGCAATGAGCATTTCCCTGGTTTGGTGTCATAGAGGCCTACCTAGTCCCCACAACTGTTTGCAAACTGCGGCAAGTTGAGTGAAGGGCACTGCAATGTCGGGGTCAAGTAACCGCGCATGTCCTCTAGTAATGGCCTGACTCCACTGCGTGATGTTAACAAACTGTCCCAGATTGGCAACCCAGACGTGGCTCGGGACAGCAGAGAATGAGTCGTTTTGTCGAAGAGGAAGTTGAAATGGATGGGTGTAATGATGGCTGGGGACCTGAATGTCGGAGCGGCCCCAATCAACTGCTCGCCAGGCAGTTGCATCACACTGCCCGCGGTTCTAAACAATGTTGGAAACAGTTCGGAAAATGACGCACTGATCTTAGATTCAGGCTGCTTGTCAATGGAGCAATTCAAAACCCCGCAATACCTCCCGAATCTAATGTGTCGATTTTGCTGACCACTGCAGGTCACCATTTGTGTGTGTTGGCTCCATTGTACGCAGCTGAACACTTTGAGTGAGTCGGCTGTATCCAAACCAGGCAGTGCGGTATGCAGGCTGACATGAAAGTGAATGGGGTTTTGTCTAGGGATGGAGGAATGAGACACGTCCTATGGCCAAAGACGGGCAGCAATTACAGTAGTGTATAAACACTGAACAGAGGTTTGCGATGGAACAGTTGACAGGTGTGAGAGGTATGTGATACTGAATGAATTTTGTGAAGATAGCGCAATGACTCGCTGTTGTCGTGGTTTGATCCAACCCTCCACTTTGTTGAATTATATGTACGTACAGTCAGTGGTACTGAAAAGTGGTAAATGGTATGCAGTAACACTGTCAATTCCCTTCAGTGGTTATCCATACCCATGCAATGCACTACCCTTCACCCACACAGCGATAAAAAGGGCTCCGTGTTGGTTGTGTAGCAGTAACGTCCGAGAATGAATGTTGCAGGCAACTTCTGACATGTACAGCTTCTACCCCCGCAAATGCCTTTTTCATTGCCAGAAAGTATCAAACACTCTGAAGTGCTTGCGGGATTTGCATGAGCACACTAAGCTGAACCCATAACTGGCCAATATTTTGATTTTGGGTACCTATGACTGGGGCAAGAGGTGTTGGTCGGAGCACGTGTTAAGCTAGTTAGCGGAGACCTCAGTCAACGTGAATAAACAAGACTATATTGATGTACCTAGATAGCGGAGACGACAGGTGCATTTCAGTAATGTAGAGAACTATGCAATGAGTGAACAGCTTACCCTCAGTTGACGTGAATGAATGACAGAGGGCATGCAAATACACGGAAGGAGTGGTGTCCCATACATGTGTGAGTGCCTATCTACCAGATATGGAAGGTACTGATGTACCACAACGAACATCATGTGTATTGTATGGTCATCTTTATTGAAATGCTCTAACATTACGATCCCTGAGGTACAAAGGAATTGTTCTTATGACTGGAGAGAATGTAACACTTAGCATGGAGCCCAATGTGGCAGGTTTTTCCCACAGTGCATGTGACTATTTGAGCACCAGATAACCTAGAATAAGTAACACTTACTATGGTCACATTAGCTGAGTTTCAAATTTCAGACTCCCAGACGATGCGACTTGCACCAACACTCCCAAACAAATGCTGTGGCTGACAATGCCCTATGGACTCCTGTAATGTCTAGCTGGAGCCCAATATGGAAAGTGGTGAACATGGTATGTGACCTCACCAGCAGCACTGGGCTCCAATATAATCAATTGCTTTTTGCAACAATAAGCACCCACAAATGGGTATGGCAAGCATATAGTCAACTTGTAGCCCTTGTTTCATAGAGTCTACAGTAAATTTATTGGGCCTCAATAGTGGGTGGTTAGGCCACAAAATGCAAAATACAGAAAAACACAAGTGACTTTGCAGAATTCAAACTGCTCATTTTCACCCTAGATATGTAGCACATGACCCATACAGTATAGCCATGTGTGTCAAACATCATGAAAATGCTTTATGCCATAACAGAGCTCAGAATGGGCAAGGACAGCTAATTTCAAGCTTGTACATGGTATTATTGCCAACCTTCCATATATGGTAATCCGTTGTAAACATCACAGGCCTCATCAACATCCCATAGTACTCTATGAATATTTCCTGATTTATCCACAAATTATAAAGCACCAGACATTCACTTTATTGAGAGTTACTGGATTTGGAAGGTTACTCACCATTTAGGGCAATGTGAGCTTTTGTGATGCTTCTTGTGCAATACTATATTGGTCCGAGATCTCAGCCAGGACAGGGAACTTGGTCAGTCGAGCCTAGGCAGTGAAGTTTCCATCTGTTTCGTGTAGTAAGCATACCAGTCAATAGCTGTAGTTGAAACAAACACAGCAATGTACCTTTTGTCTGAAATAACCCAGCCGTTCTTGAGCAATGCATGACTGACCGAGTTCCCTGTCCTGGCCAAGATCCCGGACCGATATAGTAGCCCTCCTACAACTTGCCTGAAATGCATATGTCATTGGTGAACACTAGTTACACTTCACTATATTTGTATACATGTCCCTGTTGTACCAGAACAGGCACAATAGCCACTGGGTCTAGCCAGTCACATGACCAATGACGTGGGGTCGCAACACTTGCAGCGGTGTTTTCGCCAAGAGGGGGGCGAGATCTGAATCGGAGACGTCCTCCTCACGAAAGGGGGGTGGGGGGGTGGTGTACGGGGTCCGGTTTTCAGCCACCAGCGTGAAGTGCAGTCGCTTTCGTTGAATTTTGTCTCTAGCTACTACACTCTGCACATCTCACTCTAGAAAACATGCATGTGTACTGAGAAGTATGCTAAGTACACGTGTAGGGTCCGAAGTCGACATAAACAAGGAGATCCAGAGGAGGAATTGAATAGTACGAAATGCGCTAAGTCACACGTGAAGCATACGGTCATGTGAGCTACGCGTCGGGTAAGTACGTGTGTTACATGGCGCGTGTCTCACTTGCATCAGTGACGCAAATTGGGCCAAAATGATTTAAAAAGATTACCGGGGATCGAACTAGCAACCACGATACGTACGGCGTCACTGTGCCCACTCCGTCACTCTGGCCTTACCACTTACTCAATATGCTTCCCTATGACAGTCAACGACGCCCCAGACATGACCTACTATGATTATGTGCCAACATGCACAGCGGGCGAAGGGTCAAATCATGGTTTGGCGAATACAATATGCTGTCACAGTGCCCAGAAGTTTTCTAGAAATCATTGAGGGATCCTCAGGGCACTTACAGCCTGCGGTCTCCAATGTCATATAACAGCACTTCGCTGGCGGCATTAGCAAAGGAGCTAGTCACCTGATATTGCCGAAGGAACTTCCTTTATAGGACTTGTACCTGGGCGCTCGTTATCGGGACCCCAACGGGAGCTCTGCCCCCGAAGACTGGGTACCCCCCCCTACCCAGTCTTCGGGGTCTCTGGGATTTGGGAGGAGGACGTCTGGAATTTTGTTATCGCCCCCCTCTTGGTTTTCGCTGCGACTGCTGCGACCCCACGTCATTGGTCATGTGACTTCGAAAAAGCGGTCAAAAATGCGCAGAATATTCATTCTGAGGACAAAACCTACTGATTTGGGCCCAGAAAAATCGCATAAATCCCCAATAAATCGGGGGACCTCTCTGTAGCTATCTTGAAGTACTTTGAGGTGGTATGATACCAATATGTCTACAATCACAGGTGCCACCCAATCAGCTTTCATGACACAATAGTAACAGTACCACATTGGGTGTTACCTGTGGCCACTCTATGATATCTTGGAGTGAATGCTCAAGATGAGAGCACAATGTTTAATGTTTGAGGACTCAGACAGTATGCCATTGAGGTATCCAATACATATGTAGCCTGACAAGTGAGAGTATGCACATCTAACAATATCACTAGACACAGCCATGTGTGTGCTCCCAATATGTCTGATTTACTCACCATCACACCAGAGTGGGTCTACTATTTTCCCCAGCAATTGCATTACATAGCACCCTGTGCCAATGAGTGTAGGAATGCATACTATGCTAATTGTCATTGATACAGACAGAGCACAATTGAGAAAATTTCAAATTCCTATAACTATGGAAAGATGCAAAATGGGTCACATAAAGCACTGTAATCCATGAGAAGGAGCATCAGCAACTTTTAATGTCTCACAATAGCATTTCAAGAACAGGACACAGTACACATATAATGCATGTATGCTGACTAGGCCCACAAAGCATTGCCCAGTGTGAGATTGCCAATTGGGAGGGCACCTGCCCTATGTAGTAGTAATCATGATTGTGTGATAGCTTCTTCACAGACCTCCTCATAATTTCCATAGCCTTCATATGGAACAAAGCCTGAACATGTGCAGGATATTCATTTTGAGGCCACTTAACCTCCTTGTGTAGGCTCAGAAAAAAATCCCAAACTCCAGAAAATCAATGAAGTACTAATGAATGACATATGTGGTCATTTTGCTCACCCAAAGCTCTGGACTACAACTGATCCATCTGAAGGAGTGAAAGACTTATGCAGACTGCCTGCTATTGTGCAAGAAAAAAACAGTGATGTTGATGATAGAATTCTTATATACAGGTTCTTGCTCTCCATTGAATATTTGTAACAATGTCTGAGACAGATCCCTCAGGTCATGAATTAGGGACTTTTGGCAGTAACATAGCTTTGATACTATGGAGGCTGTCATTTGTTAGCAATGTGAACTCCTCAGTGTAAATTGTGAGGCACAAACATGATGTGCCCACCTAATCCATTTAGCAGATTGTTGCTAGTAACTTGTTACATATGTCTGTAGTGACAGTGACATGCTATGGAATGATGTTGGGACAAGTGATGAGGAGGAATACAGATGAGAATTCCAGTATACTGTATCTTGACCATGTGACTTACTGTTTTTCCACAGCATGAGCTAAAATTCAGCAACAAGGATCATGAATGTACCAAACTTAACCTGAACAGACTTTGACATTGGGAAGGTCTAGGCCAGTATAGTAACAATTTGTAGGGAAGTATATGACTCCCTACCCAGCTCAAATGGTACAATGAACTCTAATAATTATCATTATTCATTCATTAGCATGCTCTACACAGATTATGTAATAGAAAAGACTGCCAGTTTGAGGTGGTATCATTGTTCAGTGTTTGAGACAGTACATTATATCCCAGACATGGTATAACAGGACAGCTTAGCTACAGTTAGGCAAGAACAACTGTGCAACCGCACATATCATTGGG